>NW_027011175.1:0-25722 GCF_036934945.1 Oncorhynchus masou masou | reverse complement strand
AACACCTGTGCTATAGTGAAGGATCCTAACAGTACCCCACCTGTCCTATAGTGAAGCATCCTAACAGTACCCCACCTGTCCTATAGTGAAGCACTCCTAACAGTACCCCACCTGTCCTATAGTGAAGCATCCTAACAGTACAGCACCTGTCCTATAGTGAAGCATCCTAACAGTCCACACCTGTTCTATGGTGAAGCATCCTAACAGTACAACACCTGATCTATAGTGAAGCATCCTAACAGTACCCCACCTGATCTATAGTGAAGCATCCTAACAGTACAACACCTGTCCTATAGTGAAGCATCCTAACAGTCCACACCTGTTCTATGGTGAAGCATCCTAACAGTACAACACCTGATCTATAGTGAAGCATCCTAACAGTATTACACCTGTCCTATGGTGAAGCATCCTAACAGTACAACACCTGTCCTATAGTGAAGCATCCTAACAGTACAACACCTGTCCTATAGTGAAGCATCCTAACAGTACCCCACCTGTCCTATGGTGAAGCATCCTAACAGTACAACACCTGATCTATAGTGAAGCATCCTAACAAGGCTTCAGTACATCCTCATGTAATGTGCTAAATCGAATCCGATTTAATGAATATGTCTCATTATATATATATATATATATATTATATATAGATTTTAGTGAGCTGTCCTGTAGCATTGACAGAAGGAAGCATATCGGCTATAATAATGTATTGTGTTCCTCGTGACATACGGTAGATCTAGCTGCATGTATCTGACACCAATATCCCTGTCTCTGTTCTCTGTGTGGACTGACAATCCTCCCGAGCGGCGCAGTGGTCTAAGGCACTACATCTCAGTGCTAGAGGCGTCACTACAGACACCCTGGTTCGAATCCAGTCTGTATCACAACCGGACGCGATCGGGAGTCCCGTAGGGCGGCGCACAATTGGCCCCAGCGTCGTCCGGGTTTGGCCCCGGGGGTAGGCCGTCATTGTCAATAGGAATTTGTTTCTTAACTGGATTTGCCTTGTGGATAACATTTACAAACTTGAACCTAGTTGGACACTGTAGACATTTGTAGTTTTCCAACTCAACCAGGGATTCTCTCCGTATATATTTATCTCGTTCGTTCTTTCTCCTCTCTCCCTGTCAGACTAGTCTGTAGTTATCAGATTGTCCTGGAAAAGGGAAAGCCATTCAATCAGAGCAAGTTGATAGTGAATCGTTCACACCGGTGTTGTTTTCCTACCAGTTAAACATCTATATTTGAATCTAATCAACGTATTAGATAGATGGAGAGAACATGTCAACCACACACAGAGAGAGAGAGATTGAAGAGAACAATTAGAGAGAGAGAGAGAAAAATTAGAGAGAGAGAGTGAAAGAGAGAGAGAGAGAGAGAGAGAAAGAGAACAATTAGAGAGAGCGAGAGAGACAGAGACAGAGACAGAGACAGAGAGAGAGAGAGAGAGAGAGAGAGAGAACAATTAGAGAGAGACAGAGACCGTGAGAGACAGAGAGAGAGAGAGAGAGCAAGAGAGAGAGAGACAGAGAGAGACAGAGACAGAGACAGAGACAGAGCCAGAGAGAGAATAAACCCAGTCGAGCAAAGATTTGTATCATAATGTCTAGTTCATTATGTATCCAGAAGACAGCTGACATATAGACCGTTGGAAGTCTAACTACGTGGTCGTTTTTTTCCTCAGACCCCGAACCTGCATCCCAAATTGCACTGCCTATTCCCTATATAGTACACTACTTTAGTCCAGAGCCCTATTCCCTATGTAGTGCATTACTTTAGACCAGAGTCCTGTGGGGCCCTATTCCCTATATAGTACACGACTTTAGACCAGAGCCCTATTCCCTATATAGTACACTACTTTAGACCAGAGCCCTATTCCCTATATAGTAGATTACTTTAGACCAGAGCCCTATTCCCTATATAGTACACTACTTTAGACCAGTGCCCTATTCCCTATGTAGTGCACTACTTTAGACCAGAGCCCTATGGGGCCCTATTCCCTATGTAGTGCACTACTTTAGACCAGAGTCCTATAGAACCCTATTCCCTATATAGTGCACTACTTTAGACCAGAGTCCTATAGAATCCCATTCCCTATATAGTGCACTACTTTACATTTACATTTACATTTAAGTCATTTAGCAGATACTAGAGGTGGAGGTGAGCAGGAAAGTATACCATCACCCTAAACAGGCCCATATAGTGATATTTAGTGACTGGAGAATACTGTATAGTCACCCTAAACAGGCCCATATAGTGATATTTAGTGACTGGAGAATACTGTATAGTTACCCTAAACAGGCCCATATAGTGATATTTAGTGACTGGAGAATACTGTATAGTCACCCTAAACAGGCCCATATAGTGATATTTAGTGACTGGAGAATACTGTATAGTCACCCTAAACAGGCCCATATAGTGATATTTAGTGACTGGAGAATACTGTATAGTCACCCTAAACAGGCCCATATAGTGATATTTAGTGACTGGAGAATACTGTATAGTTACCCTAAACAGGCCCATATAGTGATATTTAGTGACTGGAGAATACTGTATAGTTACCCTAAACAGGCCCATATAGTGATATTTAGTGACTGGAGAATACTGTATAGTCACCCTAAACAGGCCCATATAGTGATATTTAGTGACTGGAGAATACTGTATAGTCACCCTAAACAGGCCCATATAGTGATATTTAGTGACTGGAGAATACTGTATAGTTACCCTAAACAGGCCCATATAGTGATATTTAGTGACTGGAGAATACTGTATAGTCACCCTAAACAGGCCCATATAGTGATATTTAGTGACTGGAGAATACTGTATAGTTACCCTAAACAGGCCCATATAGTGATATTTAGTGACTGGAGAATACTGTATAGTCACCCTAAACAGGCCCATATAGTGATATTTAGTGACTGGAGAATACTGTATAGTTACCCTAAACAGGCCCATATAGTGATATTTAGTGACTGGAGAATACTGTATAGTTACCCTAAACAGGCCCATATAGTGATATTTAGTGACTGGAGAATACTGTATAGTTACCCTAAACAGGCCCATATAGTGATATTTAGTGACTGGAGAATACTGTATAGTTACCCTAAACAGGCCCATATAGTGATATTTAGTGACTGGGGAATACTGTATAGTTACCCTAAACAGGCCCATATAGTGATATTTAGTGACTGGAGAATACTGTATAGTTACGCTAAACAGGCCCACTTGCTAAGAGTATGGCGTCTGATTTATTAAAGCTGTGGGTAGAAAAGACATCAACATTTTTATGGAATGCTATTTGAGATAGAAGGTTCACTAGCAGTTTACAGGCCTATTTGAGAGACCTTGAAACCAAATGCAACCGCTATGGATATAAAGGCCTGATTGGTGGAGTGCTGCAGAGATGGTTGTCCTTCTGGAAGGTTCTCTCATCTCCACAGAGGAACTCTGGGGCTCTGTCAGAGTGACCATCGGGCTGTCATGTGCCTTTTACTGAGGAGTGGCTTCTGTCTGGCCACTCTACCATAAAGGCCTGATTGGTGGAGTGCTGCAGAGATGGTTGTCCTTCTGGAAGGTTCTCCCATCTCCACAGAGGAACTCTAGAGCTCAGTCAGAGTGACTGTTGGGTTCTTGGTCACCTCCCTGACCAAGGCTCTTCTCCCCTAATTGCTCAGTTTGTCCAGGCAGCTAGCTCTATGAAGAGTGTTGGTGGTTCCTAACCTTGCATTTAAGAATGATGGAGGCCACTGTGTTCTTGGGGACCTTCAATGCTGCAGAAATGTTTTGGTACCCTTCCTCAGATCTGTGCCTCGACACAATCCTGTCTCGGAGCTCTACGGACAATTCCTTCAACCTCATGGCTTGGTTTTAGCTCTGACACGCACTGTCATCAGTGGGACCTTATATAGACAGACAGGTGTGTTCCTTTCCAAATCATGTCCAATCAATTCTATTTACCACCAGGTGGACTCCAATCAAGTTGTAGAAACATCTCAAGGATGATCAATGGAAACAGGATGCACCTGAGCTCAAATTTAGAGTCTCATAGCAAAGGGTCTGAATACTTATGTAAATAAGATATTTCTGTTTTGTATTGTTTTTATAAATTAGCAAAAATGTCTGAAAACTAGTTTTCCCTTTTGTCATTATGGGTTATTGTGTGTAGATTAATAAGGTTTATTTTTAATTTTTAATTTATTTAATCCATTTTTTAGTTTAAGTCTCTAACGTAACAAAAACATGTCAAAGGGGTCTGAATACATTCTGAAAGGCACTGCACGTGCAACATTAAAAGGTTAGGGATGTGTCTTCCTTAAACGCAATACGACCGGCTAAACAGAACATGGACAAGACCTATTAGACCAGATCAATGGAGGTGGATCTATTACACGATCACCACTTAGGACCACTGGGGATTTCACCTAGTTTAGTAAAATAGCTAGGCATATTAGTAATAAGTAACAGTAGGAGATATCTACTAACGTCTTCGTATGCTGTTGTATAGGAGAGGTCACCCATAAGCCAGTTGTATAGGAGAGGTCACCCATAAGCCTGTTGTTGTATAGGAGAGGTCACCCATAAGCCTGTTGTTGTATAGGAGAGGTCACCCATAAGCCAGTTGTATAGGAGAGGTCACCCATAAGCCTGTTGTTGTATAGGAGAGGTCACCCATAAGCCTGTTGTATAGGAGAGGTCGCCCATAAGCCTGTTGTATAGGAGAGGTCACCCATAAGCCTGTTGTATAGGAGAGGTCACCCATAAGCCTGTTGTTGTATAGGAGAGGTCACCCATAAGCCTGTTGTATAGGAGAGGTCGCCCATAAGCCTGTTGTTGTATAGGAGAGTTCACCCATAAGCCTGTTGTATAGGAGAGGTCTCCCATAAGCCTGTTGTATAGGAGAGGTCGCCCATAACCCTGTTGTTGTATAGGAGAGGTCTCCCATAAGCCTGTTGTATAGGAGAGGTCGCCCATAACCCTGTTGTTGTATAGGAGAGGTCACCCATAAACCTGTTGTATAGGAGAGGTCACCCATAAACCTGTTGTTGTATAGTAGAGGTCGCCCATAAGCCTGTTGTTGTATAGGAGAGGTCTCCCATAAACCTGTTGTTGTATAGGAGAGGTCACCCATAAGCCTGTTGTTGTATAGGAGAGGCCACCCATAAGCCTGTTGTTGTATAGGAGAGGTCACCCATAAGCCTGTTTGTGTAGGAGAGGTCACCCATAAGCCTGTTGTTGTATAGGAGAGGTCACCCATAAGCCTGTTTGTGCAGTTGTTAATGTTGTCTTGTTGTTGTATAAGAGAGGCCACCCATAAGCCTCTTTGTGTAGCTGTTAATGTTGTCTTGTTGTTGTATAAGAGAGGCCACCCATAAGCCTGTTTGTGTAGTTGTTAATGTTGTCTTGTTGTTGTATAGGAGAGGCCACCCATAAGCCTGTTGTCTTATAGGAGATCACCCATAAGCCTCTTTGTGTAGTTGTTAATGTTGTCTTGTTGTTGTATAGGAGAGGTCTCCCATAAACCTGTTGTATAGGAGAGGTCACCCATAAGCCTGTTGTATAGGAGAGGTCTCCCATAAGCCTGTTGTATAGGAGAGGTCACCCATAAGCCTGTTGTATAGGAGAGGTCACCCATAAGCCTGTTGTATAGGAGAGGTCACCCATAAGCCTGTTGTATAGGAGAGGTCACCCATAAGCCTGTTGTTGTATAGGAGAGGTCACCCATAAGCCTGTTGTATAGGAGAGGTCACCCATAAACCAGTTGTATAGGAGAGGTCACCCATAAGCCTGTTGTTGTATAGGAGAGGTCACCCATAAGCCTGTTGTATAGGAGAGGTCGCCCATAAGCCTGTTTGTGTAGTTGTTAATGTTGTCTTGTTGTTTTATAGGAGAGGCCACCCATAAGCCTCTTTGTGTAGTTGTTAATGTTGTCTTGTTGTTGTATAGGAGAGGCCACCCATAAGCCTCTTTGTGTAGTTGTTAATGTTGTCTTGTTGTTGTATAGGAGAGATCACCCATAAGCCTCGTTGTGTAGTTGTTAATGTTGTCTTGTTGTTGTATAGGAGAGGCCACCCATAAGCCTGTTTGTGTAGTTTTTAATGTTGTCTTGTTGTTGTATAGGAGAGGCCACCCATAAGCCTGTTTGTGTAGTTGTTAATGTTGTCTTGTTGTTGTATAGGAGAGGCCACCCATAAGCCTGTCGCTGTGGAGTTGTTAATGTTGTCTTGTTGTTGCAGGCAGAGGCCACCCATGTTTCCCTTGTGTAGTTGTTAATGTTGTCTTGTTGTTGTATAGGAGAGGCCACCCATAAGCCTCTTTGTGTAGTTGTTAATGTTGTCTTGTTGTTGTATAGAGAGCATGTTTAAGCCTCTTTGTGTAGTTGTTAATGTTGTCTTGTTGTTGTATAGGAGAGGCCACCCATAAGCCTCTTTGTGTAGTTGTTAATGTTGTCTTGTTGTTGTATAGGAGAGGCCACCCATAAGCCTGTCGCTGTGGAGCCAGAGAAACAGACAGACAACACAGTGAAGATAACCGGCGTAATCGCGGGCATCCTCCTCTTTGTCATCATCTTCCTCGGAGTCATCCTCCTCCTGAAGAAAAGGTGAGCCATTTAGTAGACGTTATATATGTTGTGTAAAGACATATGTTGCTGTATGTTTCTATATGTTATGTGTCCTATGCATTTAATATATACCGCCAGTCTGTGTTGATGTTATTGTCACGTCTACAAACGCTGTTACACAGTGAGACAAACCGAAGAAGCCAAACATTTACAACATGGGGTACATTTGGACAGCTTGATCGTTTACAGTTGTAATCTGGAAGAAGTTTTATTGTTATTTTTTATACGAGTCTCTTCCCCTGTTTTCTCTCCTAAAGCACAGCAGTGTTGTCCAGCGTTGTCAGCGCAAAACGTAAATAATGAATTTGATGATGTTGTTGATACGCTACATTACGTCTGTTTACAGCTATGAGAAACAGTTTGCTGTGAAAGATGAATGTCTCCACGGCCCACCATACAAGACTTCCATCCACCCTTGCCTTCAATGACACTGGTTTGGAGATGGGAGAAAAGGGAAAATATTTTGGAGGAATATAGAAGGAAGATTACAGAATAGGAGATTAGAAGGAAATAATGATGAAAGGCTGGAAGAGAGAAGGGGAAGGAAGAGAGGTAAGGAGAGAGAGAGGGAATAGAGAGAGAGTAGAAGAGAAAGAGAGAACAGAGAGGAGAGAGAGAGGGAATAGAGAGGGGGTAGAAGAGAAAGAGAGAGAGAGAGGGGGTAGAAGAGAAAGAGAGAACAGAGGAGAGAGGGGGAATAGAGGGGGGTAGAAGAGAAAAGAGAGAACAGAGGAGAGAGAGAGAGGGGTAGAAGAGAAAGAGAACAGAGAGGAGAGAGAGAGGGAATAGAGAGCCTTCCTATAACCATGTATTGTAGCTTAAGGCTAAGTTTACATTATCCCCGTCCTTGTTCTCCATGACACCCAGTAGCTTCAGGCTAAGTTTACATTATCCCCCATCCTTGTTCTCCATGACACCCAGTAGCTTCAGGCTAAGTTTACATTATCCCCCGTCCTTGTTCTCCATGACACCCAGTAGCTTCAGGCTAAGTTTACATTATCCCCCGTCCTTGTTCTCCATGACACCCAGTAGCTTCAGGCTAAGTTTACATTATCCCCCGTCCTTGTTCTCCATGACACCGAGTAGCTTCAGGCTAAGTTTACATTATCCCCGTCCTTGTTCTCCATGACACCGAGTAGCTTCAGGCTAAGTTTACATTATCCACACGTCCTTGTTCTCCATGACACCCAGTAGCTTCAGGCTAAGTTTACATTATCCCCCGTCCTTGTTCTCCATGACACCCAGTAGCTTCAGGCTAAGTTTACATTATCCCCGTCCTTGTTCTCCATGACACCCAGTAGCTTCAGGCTAAGTTTACATTATCTCCTGTCCTTGTTCTCCATGACACCCAGTAGCTTCAGGCTAAGTTTACATTATCCCCCGTCCTTGTTCTCCATGACACCCATTAGCTTCAGGCTAAGTTTACATTATCTCATGTCTTGTTCTCCATGACACCCAGTAGCTTCAGGCTAAGTTTACATTATCTTTACCCGTCCTTGTTCTCCATGACACCCAGTAGCTTCAGGCTAAGTTTACATTATCCCCGTCCTTGTTCTCCATGACACCCAGTAGCTTCAGGCTAAGTTTACATTATCCCCGTCCTTGCTCTCCATGACACCCAGTAGCTTCAGGCTGAGATTACATTATCCCCCGTCCTTGTTCTCCATGACACCCAGTAGCTTCAGGCTAAGTTTACATTATCCCCCATCCTTGTTCTCCATGACACCCAGTAGCTTCAGGCTAAGTTTACATTATCCCCCGTCCTTGTTCTCCATGACACCCAGTAGCTTCAGGCTGAGTTTACATTATCCCCCGTCCTTGTTCTCCATGACACCCAGTAGCTTCAGGCTAAGTTTACATTATCTCCCGTCCTTGTTCTCCATGACACCCAGTAGCTTCAGGCTAAGTTTACATTATCCCCGTCCTTGTTCTCCATGACACCCA
This sequence comes from Oncorhynchus masou masou, assembly GCF_036934945.1. Classification (NCBI taxonomy): domain Eukaryota; kingdom Metazoa; phylum Chordata; class Actinopteri; order Salmoniformes; family Salmonidae; genus Oncorhynchus; species Oncorhynchus masou. Next base: position 17,162 of record NW_027011175.1, on the reverse strand, counting down.
GTAGCTTCAGCTAAGTTTACATTATCCCCCGTCCTTGTTCTCACTGACACCCATTAGCTTCAGGCTGAGATTACATTATCCCGTCCTTGTTCTCCATGACACCCATTAGCTTCAGGCTAAGTTTACATTATCTCCTGTCCTTGTTCTCCATGACACCCAGTAGCTTCAGGCTAAGTTTACATTATCCCCGTCCTTGTTCTCCATGACACCCAGTAGCTTCAGGCTAAGTTTAATTATCCCCGTCCTTGTTCTCCATGACACCCAGTATCCCCCCCGTCCTTGTTCTCCATGACACCCAGTAGCCCTTCAGGCTAAGTTTACATTATCCCCGTCCTTGTTCTCCATGACACCCAGTAGCTTCAGGCTAAGTTTACATTATCCCCGATCCTTGTTCTCCACTTGTACCCATTAGCTTCAGGCTAAGTTTACATTATCCGTCCTTGTTCTCCATGACACCCATTAGCTTTGGGCTAAGTTTACATTTTCTCCTGTCCTTGTTCTCCATGACACCCAGTGTAGCTTCAGGCTAAGTTTTACATTATCCCCGTCCTTGTTCTCCATGACCACCCATTAGCTTCAGGCTAAGTTTACATTATCCCCGTCCTTGTTCTCCATGACACCTGGTAGCTTCAGGCTAAGTTTACATTATCCCCGTCCTTGTTCTCCATGACACCCAGTAGCTTCAGGCTAAGTTACATTATCCCCAGTCCTTCTGTTCTCCATGACAACCAGGCCTGAAATAACACACTGTCCACTTTATTTATGTGTTCTGTAGATACGTTGGGTGTGCTATTATCTGTGTCCCAAAATGGCATCCGACTCCCTATAGTGACTAGAGCCCTATAGGGATAAAGTAGTGCAGTAGTACGTATTGAATAGGGGGCCATTTGATAGCTGCATTCAATATCTGGACCAAAGGGAACAGAAAGGGGGAGGGGGAAACAGGCCTGTTTTTCAATCCAACTTGTATTATCTGGTCTTTCCCACTGTAACTTTTAGTTTGAAGAGTTAGTTAAGGTAATGGATGTGGGGGGGTAGATGGAGTGGTAGATGGAGTGGTGGATGGAGTGGTAGATGCTAGTCCCTTGGTATTGGAGGTGGAGGGTAGATGGAGTGGTAGATGGAGGGGGTAGATGCTAGTTCCTTGGTATTGGAGGTGGGGGGTAGATGGAGTGGTAGATGGAGTGGTAGATGCTAGTCCCTTGGTATTGGAGGTGGGGGGGGTAGCGGAGTGGTAGATGGAGGGGTAGATGCTAGTTCCTTGGTATTGGAGGTGGGGGGTAGATGGAGTGGTAGATGGAGGGGTAGATGCTAGTTCCTTGGTATTGGAGGTGGGGGGTAGATGGAGTGGTAGATGGAGGGGTAGATGGAGGGGTAGGTGTAGGGGTAGATGCTAGTTCCTTGGTATTGGAGGTGGGGGGGTAGATGGAGTGGTAGATGGAGGGGTAGATGCTAGTTCCTTGGTTTTGGAGGTGGGGGGTAGATGGAGTGATAGATGGAGTGGTAGATGCTAGTTCCTTGGTATTGGAGGTGGGGGAGATGGAGGGTAGATGCTAGTTCCTTGGTATTGGGAGGTGGGGGTAGATGGAGTAGGTGTGAATGCTAGTTCCTTGGTATTGGAGGTGGGGGGGTAGATGGAGTGGTAGGTGGAGGGGTAGATGCTAGTTCCTTGGTATTGGAGGTGGGGGGGTAGATGGAGTGGTAGATGGAGGGGTAGATGCTAGTTCCTTGGTTTTGGAGGTGGGGGGTAGATGGAGTGCTAGATGCTAGTTCCTTGGTATTGGAGGTGGGGGGGAGATGGAGGGGTAGATGCTAGTTCCTTGATATCAGAGGTGGGAGTGGTAGATGGAGGGGTAGGTGCTAGTTCCTTGGTTTTGGAGGTGGGGGTAGATGGAGTGGTAGATGCTAGTTCCTTGGTATAAGAGGTGGGAGTGGTAGATAGATGCTAGTTCCTTGGTATTGGAGGTGGGGGTAGATGGAGTGGTAGGTGGAGGGGTAGATGCTAGTTCCTTGGTATTGGAGGTGGGGGGTAGGTGGAGGGGTAGATGCTAGTTCCTTGGTATTGGAGGTGGGGGGTAGGTGGAGGGGTAGATGCTAGTTCCTTGGTATTGGAGGTGGGGGGTAGGTGGAGGGGTAGATGCTAGTTCCTTGGTATTGTAGGTGGGGGGTAGATGGAGTGGTAGATGGAGGGGTAGATGGAGGGGTAGATGCTAGTTCCTTGGTTTTGGAGGTGGGGGTAGATGGAGTGGTAGGTGGAGGGGTAGATGCTAGTTCCTTGGTATTGGAGGTGGGGGGTAGGTGGAGGGGTAGATGCTAGTTCCTTGGTATTGGAGGTGGGGGGTAGGTGGAGGGGTAGATGCTAGTTCCTTGGTATTGTAGGTGGGGGGGTAGATGGAGTGGTAGATGGAGGGGTAGATGGAGGGGTAGATGCTAGTTCCTTGGTTTTGGAGGTGGGGGTAGATGGAGTGGTAGATGCTAGTTCCTTGGTATAAGAGGTGGGAGTGGTAGATAGATGCTAGTTCCTTGGTATTGGAGGTGGGGGTAGATGGAGGGGTAGATGCTAGTTCCTTGGTATTGGAGGTGGGGGGTAGGTGGAGGGGTAGATGCTAGTTCCTTGGTATTGGAGGTGGGGGGTAGGTGGAGGGTAGATGCTAGTTCCTTGGTATTGTAGGTGGGGGGTAGATGGAGTGGTAGATGGAGGGGTAGATGGAGGGTAGATGCTAGTTCCTTGGTTTTGGAGGTGGGGGGTAGATGGAGTGGTAGATGCTAGTTCCTTGGTATCAGAGGTGGGGTTAGATGGAGGGGTAGATGCTAGTTCCTTGGTATCAGAGGTGGGAGTGGTAGATGCTAGTTCCTTGGTATTAAAGGTGGGAGTGGTAGATGCTAGTTCCTTGGTATTGGAGGTGGGGGAGATGGAGGGGTAGATGCTAGTTCCTTGGTTTTGGAGGTGGGGGTAGATGGAGTGGTAGATGCTAGTTCCTTGGTATTGGAGGTGGGGGAGATGGAGTGGTAGATGCTAGTTCCTTGGTATCAGAGGTGGGAGTGGTAGATGCTAGTTCCTTGGTATTGGAGGTGGGGGTATATGGAGTGGTAGATGCTAGTTCCTTGGTATTGGAGGTGGGGGTAGATGGAGTGGTAGATGCTAGTTCCTTGGTATCAAAGGTGGGAGTGGTAGATGCTAGTTCCTTGGTATTGGAGGTGGGGGTAGATGGAGTGGTAGATGCTAGTTCCTTGGTATTGGAGGTGGGAGTGGTAGATGCTAGTTCCTTGGTATCAGAGGTGGGGGGGGGGAGATGGAGTGGTAGATGCTAGTTCCTTGGTATTAAAGGTGGGAGTGGTAGATGCTAGTTCCTTGGTATTGGAGGTGGGGGAGATGGAGTGGTAGATGCTAGTTCCTTGGTTTTGGAGGTGTTAGATGGAGGGTAGATGCTCGTTCCTTGGTATCAGAGGTGGGAGTGGGAGCTAGTTCCTTGGTATTGGAGGTGGGGGCGATGGAGGGGTAGATGCTAGTTCCTTGGTATCAGAGGTGGGAGTGGTAGATGCTCGTTCCTTGGTATCAGAGGTGGGAGTGGTAGATGCTAGTTCCTTGGTATCAGAGGTGGGAGTGGTAGATAGATGCTAGTTCCTTGGTATTAAAGGTGGGAGTGGTAGATGCTAGTTCCTTGGTATCAGAGGTGGGGGAGATGGAGTGGTAGATGCTAGTTCCTTGGTATCAGAGGTGGGAGTGCTGTGGAGTGGTAGATGCTAGTTCATATCAGAGGTGGGGTAGATGGAGTGGTAGATGCTAGTTCCTTGGTATCAGAGGTGGAGTGGTAGATGCTAGTTCTGGGTATCAGAGGTGGGAGTGGTAGATGCTAGTTCCTTGGTATTGGAGGTGGGGGAGATGGAGTGTAGTTGCTAGTTCCTTGGTATCAGAGGTGGAGCAGGAGTTGGAGTGTAGATGCTAGTTCCTTAGTATTAATGCTAGTTCCTTGGTATTGGAGGTGGGGGTAGATGGAGTGGTAGATGCTAGTTCCTTGGTATCAGAGGTGGGAGTGGTAGATGGAGTGGTAGTTGCTCGTTCCTTGGTAATGGCGCCTGTTTAAACTGACATTTTTCGAGACCTATAATTAGTTTTTACCAGTAATGTACCATTTGACGTTTTGTACAGTGTAATATTCCGTATCGCGTGTGCAAACAAACAGTCATGCTATTTAACTGAATTATTTTCGGTGTGACCTAATCAAATGAGACAGGAAGTGGGAAATGATTTAAATGGATCCATTTGATTTCATTTGCATTAATTATATCCGATTTACAGTCGTGTTAAGACATTCCAGGTTCCGATTTGGATCTGACTCTTGGAGGTCAAATCGATAGAATCAGGAATTTATCCTAGTGTCTATGTCTTCACACAAATATATGTGACATGAAGTCTGTCGGGGCAGGTTGTTATGGAAACCTGGCTTGGTGAATACATCGAGGAGCTCTTACAACATGACCCGGTACATGAACTATATTCCCGAATATGGATGTATGTTTTTTATGTACGAAGAGGCAGCGCAAATAGATATGACATATGTCCGTTATTATGTCTTAGACAGAACCGGATGTGTGTCCATCAGCTAACAGGATGTGTGTGTACATCAGCTAACAGGAAGTGTGTGTACATCAGCTAACAGGAAGTGTGTGTACATCAGCTAACAGGAAGTGTGTGTACATCAGCTAACAGGAAGTGTGTGTCCATCAGCTAACAGGAAGTGTGTGTCCATCAGCTAACCGGTTGTGTGTGTACATCAGCTAACCGGTTGTGTGTGTACATCAGCTAACAGGAAGTGTGTGTACATCAGCTAACAGGAAGTGTGTGTACATCAGCTAACAGGAAGTGTGTGTACATCAGCTAACCGATTGTGTGTGTACATCAGCTAACAGGAAGTGTGTGTACATCAGCTAACCGGTTGTGTGTGTACATCAGCTAACAGGAAGTGTGTGTACATCAGCTAACAGGAAGTGTGTGTACATCAGCTAACAGGAAGTGTGTGTTCATCAGCTAACAGGAAGTGTGTGTACATCAGCTAACCGGTTGTGATTTCTCGACATGACCTCTACTCCAATTGTATTTAGTAACAACTGGCTTTCAAAGTGAGAACGAATCTGTAGAAAGAATCGGCACACATTACACGCCATATAACTCCAACCTGTAACCTTGCTCTGCACGTTCACTAGTCTGCCTTTCATGTATGCCTGCCTGCCTGCCTGCCTGTCTGCCTGCCTGCCTACCAGCCTGCCTGCCTACCTGCCTGCCTGTCTGCCTACCTGCCTGCCTGCCTGCCTGCCTGCCTGCCTGCCTGCCTGCCTGCCTGCCTGCCACCATATGGTTTTTGTCCATTTTATCTATTTTTTCAGACATTAATGTATTTTTACTTTTTCTTTCTTTCCTTCATTCCATACCCCCCCCCGTTCCTCCGTCCTCCACTGCTTATAACCTACCACCACCTCACCTAACCACGTACCACCTCACCTACCACGTACCACCTCACCTACCACGTACCACTGGGCAGAAGAACCTACCACTCCTACACTTACTACCTGTAAGTAAACACTGCAACATAACAGTCTTGGTGCTTTTGCTTTTCTTTTTCTGTCGTTGAGACTGGAACCATGTCGTTCGTCTCGACCCCGCAGACCTGAGTCAAATACACATTTCAAATATTTCAGCTACATTTTCGTTTTGATATCCTCTGTACAGTAGAACCAATGCAATTGTCACCAAAGCACCTTAGTATTACCAGTCTACCTGGCTGTTATAGGCCTCATTTTAGTTTCAACGTTATGATCAAAATCATGTCACACTATGACATGTGTGTATAAATGATTTAACTAATTAAAGAGGAGCAGTAAAAACAATATAACAATATACACAAGGGGGTGTGGAGGTTATATACAGGGTATTGCGGTACAGAGTCAATGTGGAGGCTATATACAGGGTATTACGGTACAGAGTCAATGTGGAGGGAATATACAGGGTGTTACGGTACAGAGTCAATGTGGAGGCTATATACAGGGTATTACGGTACAGAGTCAATGTGGAGGCTATATACAGTGTATTACGGTACAGAGTCAATGTGGAGGCTATATACAGGGTATTACGGTACAGAGTCAATGTGGAGGCAATATACAGGGTGTTACGGTACAGAGTCAATGTGGAGGCTATATACAGGGTATTATGGTACAGAGTCAATGTGGAGGCTATATACAGGGTATTACGGTACAGAGTCAATGTGGAGGCTATATACAGGGTATTACGGTACAGAGTCAATGTGGAGGCTATATACAGGGTATTACGGTACAGAGTCAATGTGGAGGCTATATACAGGGTGTTACGGTACAGAGTCAATGTGGAGACCATATACAGGGTATTACGGTACAGAGTCAATGTGGAGGCAATATACAAGGTATTGCGGTACAGAGTCAATGTGGAGGTTATATACAGGGTATTGCGGTACAGAGTCAATGTGGAGGCTATATACAGGGTATTACGGTACAGAGTCAATTTGGAGGCAATATACAGGGTGTTACGGTACAGAGTCAATGTGGAGGCTATATACAGGGTATTACGGTACAGAGTCAATGTGGAGGCTATATACAGTGTATTACGGTACAGAGTCAATGTGGAGGCTATATACAGGGTATTACGGTACAGAGTCAATGTGGAGGCAATATACAGGGTGTTACGGTACAAAGTCAATGTGGAGGCTATATACAGGGTATTATGGTACAGAGTCGATGTGGAGGCTATATACAGGGTATTACGGTACAGAGTCAATGTGGAGGCTATATACAGGGTATTACGGTACAGAGTCAATGTGGAGGCTATATACAGGGTATTACGGTACAGAGTCAATGTGGAGGCTATATACAGGGTATTACGTTACAGAGTCAATGTGGAGGCTATATACAGGGTGATTACGGTACAGAGTCAATGTGGAGGCTATATACAGGGTATTACGGTACAGAGTCAATGTGGAGGCTATATACAGGGTATTACGGTACAGAGTCAATGTGGAGGCTATATACAGGGTGTTACGGTACAGAGTCAATGTGGAGACCATATACAGGGTATTACGGTACAGAGTCAATGTGGAGGCAATATACAAGGTGTTACGGTACAGAGTCAATGTGGAGGCTATATACAGGGTATTACGGTACAGAGTCAATGTGGAGGCTATATACAGGATATTACGGTACAGAGTCAATTTGGAGGCTATATACAGGGTATAACGGTACAGAGTCAATGTGGAGGCTATATACAGGGTGTTACGGTACAGAGTCAATGTGGAGGCTATATACAGGGTATTACGGTACAGAGTCAATGTGGAGGCTATATACAGGGTATTACGGTACAGAGCAAATGTGGAGGCTATATCCAGGGTATTACGGTACAGAGTCTATGTGGAGGCTATATACAGGGGCACCTGTACAGAGTCAATGTGGAGGCTATATACAGGGTATTACGGTACAGAGTCAATGTGGAGGCTATATACAGGTTGTTACGGTACAGAGTCAATGTGGAGGCTATATACAGGGTATTACGGTACAGAGTCAATGTGGAGGCTATATACAGGGTGTTACGGTACAGAGTCAATGTGGAGGCTATATACAGGGTGTTACGGTACAGAGTCAATGTGGAGGCTATATACAGGGTGTTACGGTACAGAGTCAATGTGGAGGCTATATACAGGGTGTTACGGTACAGAGTCAATGTGGAGGCTATACACAGGGTGTTACGGTACAGAGTCAATGTGGAGGCTATATACAGGGTGTTACGGTACAGAGTCAATGTGGAGGCTATACACAGGGTGTTACGGTACAGAGTCAATGTGGAGGCTATATACAGGGTATTACGGTACAGAGTCTATGTGGAGGCTATATACAGGGTGTTACGGTACAGAGCCAATGTGGAGGCTATATACAGGGTGTTACGGTACAGAGCCAATGTGGAGGCTATATACAGGCTATTACGGTACAGAGCCAATGTGGAGGCTATATACAGGGTATTACGGTACAGAGCCAATGTGGAGGCTATATACAGGGTATTACGGTACAGAGACTGTGAATAGCCTCTTGCACCTGGACTTGGAGCTCCGCCTACCACTTTCCTGTCTCCTTTCAAACTGCAGACAGACTGTACTCAGACATGCTGTCTCCATACAGGGACGCATATTTTATATATTATTAGTACTACATATTTTGTACAATTCACAACAAGCATCATTCTCGTTTTGACCTCCAAACATTTTGTTGTTTATCAAATGATGAACCTAAACTGCATTGATGATAATTTGGCTTCAGAATATGTTTGTGTGGAGACGATCGATATAGTTTACGAATTTCCATTTGGCTTCTAATGATTTTCTTTCTTTTGGCTTGTCAAAGTCAGATGTTGAAATGCCTGTCTTCACAGGAAATCTTTCTGATCTACTGCTAGTAGTTCATACGTATTGTTTCGATGGGTACATTCCTGGCTAAAAATACTGGCAACTAAAGCAACCAACAATGCTGTCCTATATATTACATAAAGAATTAGGAATGATCTGATATAATACTATTGTCTGGCACCAAACATCATGCGAAACCCTCCTGTCCTCTACTCTTCTCCTCTTCTCCTCTTCCGTAGCCCTGCCCAGTTGTATTCTTTCACACTGCTCCTCATCTCTCCATCCCTCCCTCCCTCCATCCCTCCCTCCATCCCTCCCTCCATCCCCCCTCCATATCTCCATCCCTTCCTCCCTCCCTCCATCCCTCCCTCCCTCCCTCCCTCTCTCATTCCCTCCCTCCATCTCTCCCTCCCTCCACCTCTCCCTTCCTCCACCTCTCCCTTCCTCCACCTCTCCCTTCCTCCATCTCTCATTCCCTCCCTCTCTCCCTCTTTCATTCCCTCCCTCCCTCCCTCCCCTCATCTCTCATTCCCTCCCTCCATCTCTCCCTCCCTCCCTCTCTCATTCCCTCCCTCCAGTCTCTCCCTCCCTCCACCGCTCCCTCCCTCCACCTCTCCCTTCCTCCATATCTCCCTTCCTCCATCTCTCATTCCCTCCCTCCCTCCATTTCTCACTCTCTCATCTCTCACTCTCCCTCCCTCCCCTCCCTCCCTCCATCTCTCCCTCTCTCATCTCTCATTCCCCTCCCTCCATCTCTCCCTCCCTCCACCTCTCCCATCCACCTCTCCCTTCCTCCATATCTCCCTTCCTCCACCTCTCCCTTCCTCCACCTCTCCCTTCCTCCACCTCTCCCCCTTCCTCCACCTCTCCCTCCCTCCACCTCTCCCTCCCTCCACCTCTCCCTCCCTCCACCTCTCCCTCCCTCCACCTCTCTAGCTGTGATGATAAGCTGACAAGCCTCTTAACATCAATATTCAGAATTAGCTGAAAATTCTGCTGTCACATGTACATTTTAATCCCACCTTCCTGCATTATAAGACAATAGCCTTACATTTGCTTCCAAATTCTACCCAATCTATCCCTTTGGTGATAGCCTAAAAATATATTTTAGATCTTTGAATAATGGATCTCTGGATAGACTCATATCACTTCACTAAACTAGGTTCCTCAGAATTAGCTCTGTCGTAGTCATGTTCTCCGTGCATTACAAGGCAATAGCCTTAGATTTTGCATATAGATTCTACTTCACTTTTTCCCTGTTTGACTACTCAAATCACATCAAATGTATTTATAAAGCCCTTTCGTACATCAGCTGATATCTCAAAGTGCTGTGCAGAAACCCAGGCTAAAACCCCAAACAGCAAGCAATGCAGGTGTAGAAGCACTGTGGCTAGGAAAAGCTCCCTAGAAAGGCAGGAACCTAGAGAAAGAAACCTAGAGAGGAACCAGGCTCTGAGGGGTGGCCAGTCCCCTTCTGGCTGTGCCGGGTGGAGATTATAACAGAACATGCCAGGATGTTCAAACGTTCGATGTGTGCAGCAATCTTCACAGTAGAGGAAAGAGGCATAGTCTCTATTCCTCAACTAGAGGGGATTATACTTGGCGGTGATCAGACCTAACTCTGTTATTCACACTGACGTGGTTTCCTCTATTGATATAACTAATGCCCTCCCACTGTAGCTCCTCCCACTCTAAAGATGAGATCATCAGGATGTACAGGATGTGAGAATGTTGCATTTCCTGTGGAGTATAACGATATGATTACTGCTTGTGCTGATCACTCTGTTGAAGCATGTATTAATGGAAACCTTGTTGTGTATAACGATATGATTACTGCTTGCGCTGATCACTCTGTTGAAGCTTCAGCTGATCATCGAGCTTCTGTATTAATGGAAACCTTGTTGACTGGAATGGGATGCGTGTGTGCGTGTGCGTGTGCGTGTGCGTATGCGTGTGCGTGTGTGTGTGTGTGTGTGTGTGTGTGTGTGTGTGTGTGAGAGAGACAGAGTGTGTGTGTGTGTGTGTGTGTGTGTGTGTGTGTGTGTGTGTGTGTGTGTGTGTGTGTGTGTGTGTGTGTGTGTGTGTGTGTGTGTGTGTGTGTGTGTGTGTGTGAGAGAGACAGAGTGTGTGTGTGTGTGTGTGTGTGTGTGTGTGTGTGTGTGTGTGTGTGTGTGTGTGTGTGTGTGTGTGTGTGAGAGAGACAGAGTGTGTGTGTGTGTGTGTATGGAACATGTGGCACCAGAATATGCTGTTTATGTGTGTTTGCCGGAACCTCATCAATTCAGTGTAATTAAAGGTCCACTCTGTGATCTGGCATTAATGATCAATCTGCTGTCTGTCATTAAGGATTTAGGTTCATAAGGATTACTTTGAGGTGGAGGAAATGCTTGAATTTATTAAGTCCCCTTAGGGTTCACTGAGATGGGAAAAATATGATGTATAAGGTCTACTTTTACCCCTGAGACGATAAGACGATATTATTTAGGGGGTATATGCATTGATTGAAGCTCAATGTTCAATTAAAATGTTCCTACCACCATATCTAAGCCAATATGACATTTCGTAAATCAACTTGGTCCCACAGTCGACAGTGCATGTCAGAGCAAAAATCAAGCCACGAGATTGAAGGAATTGGGTCCGAGAGCTCAGAGTCAGGATTGTGTCGATGTACATATATCCTTGAAGGGTACCAAAAACATTTCTGCAGTATTGAAGGTTTTTAAATGATATCACTGAAGCCCTTGACAAAAAAACAGCACTGTGTCGTACTTTTTATTGATTCTAAGGCCTTTGATACAGTTGATCAATAGCTGTACTAAGGCAGAGATTGTCGAGTGTAGGTCTTTCAGAGCATGCAGTTGTATGGTTAGCTAACTATCTGTCTGATAGAACTCAGCACCCAATTTGATGGGCTTATGTCTGTTAAATTGTCTGTCTTTAATGGTGTGCCCTGGCTCTGTACTTGGTCCTCTCTTATTCACTATTTATATAAACGATTTAGACAAAATGTCCAAATGCACAACATAATTTTTATGCTGATGATACTGTTATTTACTGTTGTGCCTCAACTCTCACAAAAGCTTTCCAGAACTTGCAAACTGCTTTTTATACCATTTAACATACCTGTGTCAATTGAAGCTTATCCTCAATTCTGACTAACAAAACAAATGGTGTTTTCTAAAGCAAGAAATATGAATGAACCTTTAATTGTTCCTACCTGTCAGGGCAAGGAGATTGAGGTTGTGACCTCTATAAATATCTTGGAATTTTAATTGATGACGGCCTCTCTCTTTAAAATTCATATTCAACAATTTACAAAACAATTTAAGCTGAAATTGGGATTTTATTTTAAGAATAAGGCCTGTTTTTCTTTTGAAGCCAGAAGGAGGCTAGTATCAGCTACATTTATGCCTTTACTAGACTATGGGGATATTTTATATATGAATGCTTCCGCCTCAGTGTTTGAGATTAATTGACACCCATTACCATGGCACTTTGAGATTTATATTAAACTGCAAAACCCTACGCACTCGGAAGAGGACTGATTCCCCTGACCTGTCAATGTTTTTAATTTGCTGTTTTTGATTTTGTTACACTCTTGTGAATTCTATGGTTTTTACTAGTTTACTTGTAGTTTTTCATGTTGTATGTCTGTCATTTTTGTAATGACTTGGTGCCTCCTATCTTGGCCAGGACGCCTTAAAAAGAGATTTTAAATCTCAATGAGCCCTTCCTGGTTAAAATAAAGGTTAAATAAAAAATACAAAAATAAGGTCCCCAAGAACACAGTGGCTCCATCATTCTTAAATGGAAGAAGTTTGGAACCATGAAGACTTGTTAGAGTTGGTCACAAACTGACCAATCGGAGAGAAGGGCCTTGGTCAGGGGAGCACACCAAGAACCTGATGGTCTATCTGACAGAGCTCCAGAGTCCCTCATTGAGTTGGGAGAACCTTCCAGAAGGACAACCTTCTCTGCAGCACCCGACCTATGAGGCCCTTTATGGTAGAGTGGCCAGACAGAACTACAGTAAAAACTGCCCTTATCAGCCTGGATGTTATAGTGGAACTACAAGTAAAACCAATCTTATCAACCTGGATGTTATAGTGGAACTACAGTAAACCACCCTTATCAGCCTGGATGTTATAGTGAACTACAGTAAAACCACCCTTATCAGCCTGGATGTTATAGTGGAACTACAGTAAAACCACCCTTATCAGCCTGGATGTTATAGTGGAACTACGGTAAAACCACCCTTATCAGCCTGGATGTTATAGTGGAACTACAGTAAAACCACCCTTATCAACCTGGATGTTATAGCGATATGGTTTGGCAGCTAAATGGAGCCTCTAGATTCAGACCTTTGTCAAGCACTTCATCTCCCATCGTTCAGCAGACAAAGAGCTTTGGAAATGAACACTTTTCAAGGTTGTTTTGATTGTACGCCGGTAAAGAACTGGATGTTAAAGCGATTACAGTGATGCAGCACACACACACACACACACACACACACACACACACACACACACACACACACACACACACACACACACACACACACACACACACACACACACTGAGCTGAACTGTAGCCTACAGGTGGAGAATGCCATTGTGTGGGTCGTGAATGCACAACGATTCAATGGAGTCTTCATAAGCTAGTAGAGTGGGTAGACAGACATACAGACAGATACAGTAGATACGTAGGGAGAGAGACAGTAGATATGTAGAGAGAGAGACAGTAGATATGTAGAGAGAGAGACAATAGATACGTAGAGAAAGAGACAGTAGATATGTAGAGAGAGATACAGTAGATATGTAGAGAGAGATACAGTAGATACGTAGAGAGAGATACAGTAGAGAGAGATACAGTAGATATGTAGAGAGAGACAGTAGATATGTAGAGAGATATACAGTAGAGAGAGAGACAGTAGATACGTAGAGAGAGAGACAGTAGATACGTAGAGAGAGACAATAGATATGTAGAGAGAGATACAATAGATATGTAGAGAGAGACAGTAGATATGTAGAGAGAGATACAGTAGATATGTAGAGAGAGAGAGACAGTAGATACGTAGAGAGAGAGACAGTAGATATATATAGAGAGACAGTAGATACGTAGAGAGAGATACAATAGACATGTAGAGATAGATACAGTAGATATGTAGAGAGATACAGTAGATATGTAGAGAGAGATACAGTAGATATGTAGAGAGAGATACAGTAGATATGTAGAGATAGATACAATAGATATGTAGAGAGAGATACAGTATATATTTAGAGAGAGACAGTAGATATGATAGAGAGAGACAGTAGATACATAGAGAGAGACAGTAGATACATAGAGAGATACAGTAGATATGTAGAGAGAGACAGTAGATATGTAGCGAGAGACAGTAGATATGTAGAGAGAGAGACAGTAGATACGTAGAGAGAGACAGTAGATACGTAGAGAGATACAGTAGATACGTAGAGAGAGATACAGTAGATACGTAGAGAGAGATACAGTAGATATTTAGAGAGAGACAGTAGATATGATAGAGAGAGACAGTAGATATGATAGAGAGAGACAGTAGATACATAGAGAGATACAGTTGATACGTAGAGAGAGATACAGTAGATATGTAGAGAGAGACAGTAGATATGTAGAGAGATACAGTAGATATATAGAGAGAGACAGTAGATATGTAGAGAGAGATACAGTAGATATATAGAGAGAGAGACAGTAGATACGTAGAGAGATACAGTAGATACGTAGAGAGAGATACAGTAGATATGTAGAGAGAGACAGTAGATATATAGAGAGAGATACAGTAGATATATAGAGATATACAGTAGATATATAGAGAGAGCTACAGTAGATATATAGAGAGAGATGCAGTAGATATATATAGAGAGAGATACAGTAGATACATAGAGAGAGATAAAATAGATACGATAGAGAGAGAGACAGTAGATATGTAGAGAGAGATACAGTAGATATGATAGAGAGAGATACAGTAGATATGTAGAGAGAGATACAGTAGATATGATAGAGAGATACAGTAGATACGATAGATAGATACAATAGATACGATAGAGAGAGATACAGTAGATATAGAGAGAGATACAGTAGATATAGAGAGATACAGTAGATACGATAGAGAGATACAGTAGATACGTAGAGAGAGATACAGTAGATACGTAGAGAGAGATACAATAGATACGTAGAGAGAGATACAGAAGATATGTAGAGAGAGAGACAGTAGTATGTAGAGAGAGATACAATATATATGTAGAGAGAGATACAGTAGATATGTAGAGAGAGATACAGTAGATACGTAGAGAGAGACAGTAGATACGGAGAGAGAGAGACAGTAGATACATAGAGAGAGATACAGTAGATATTTAGAGAGAGACAGTAGATATGATAGAGAGAGACAGTAGATATGATAGAGAGAGACAGTTGATACGTAGAGAGAGATACAGTAGATACGTAGAGAGAGACAGTAGATATGTAGAGAGATACAGTAGATATATAGAGAGAGACAGTAGATATGTAGAGAGAGATACAGTAGATATATAGAGAGAGAGACAGTAGATACGTAGAGAGATACAGTAGATATGTAGAGAGAGATACAGTAGATATGTAGAGAGAGAGACAGTAGATATATAGAGAGAGATACAGTAGATATATAGAGATATACAGTAGATATATAGAGAGAGATACAGTAGATATATAGAGAGAGATACAGTATATATATATAGAGAGAGATACAGTAGATACATAGAGAGAGATAAAATAGATACGATAGAGAGAGAGACAGTAGATATGTAGAGAGAGATACAGTAGATATGTAGAGAGAGATACAGTAGATATGATAGAGAGAGATACAGTAGATATGTAGAGAGAGATACAGTAGATACGATAGATAGATACAATAGATACGATAGAGAGAGATACAGTAGATATAGAGAGAGATACAGTAGATATAGAGAGATACAGTAGATACGATAGAGAGATACAGTAGATACGTAGAGAGAGATACAGTAGATACGTAGAGAGAGATACAATAGATATGTAGAGAGAGATACAGTAGATATGTAGAGAGATACAGTAGATATAGAGAAAGATACAGTAGATATAGAGAGAGATACAGTAGATATGTAGAGAGAGACAGTAGATATGTAGAGAGATACAGTAGATATAGAGAGAGATACAGTAGATATGTAGAGAGAGATACAGTAGATATGTAGAGAGAGACAATAGATACGGAGAGAGATACAGTAGATATAGAGAGAGAAACAGTAGATATAGAGAGAGATACAGTAGATATGTAGAGAGAGATACAGTAGATATATAATATAATATAACATATAATATAGTATATATAATAATAATAATAATAATAATATGTACACATTCACAATGATATCAACTGAAGCCATGATAAATGACCATTGGTAGTAGGGGTACCCCACCCCCCCAGTCATTATTCCCTGTTGGTGACACACACACGCACACACACACACACACAGATACAGTGCGTGTGTCCCTGAGATACAGTTCCCTGTGTGTGTGTGTGTGTGTGTGTGTGTGTGTGTGTGTGTGTGTGTGTGTGTGTGTGTGTGTGTGTGTGTGTGTGTGTGTGTGTGTGTGCGTGTGCGTGCGTGTGTGTGTGTGTGTGTCACCAACATGGTTAGGTTTAGAGCTGTAGCCTCAGAGCAGCTAAATTAGACCGATCATGCTGAGTGGAGGGGTTTTGAAGTTCTCTGTAACATGTTTTAGCAGAAACACCTCCACACAAACACAACCCATCCCCGACTACATGCACAATGCCCACGGTCATTTTGTTATTCAAACCTGAGATTTAGATGATCACTCAGATTGTAGATGTTCTGTATCGTCTCACATAACAACAGGGTTATATTCAGCTCGATTCAGGGTTGTTGTCATCCAGGGATCATCAGCGAGTTAAATTCAGGGTTGTTGTCACCCAGGGATAATCATCTAGATTCAGGGTTGTTGTCACCCAGGGATCATCAGCTAGATTCAGGGTTGTCATCGCCCAGGGATCATCAGCTAGATTCAGGGTTGTCGTCGCCCAGGGATCATCATCTAGATTCAGGGTTGTCGTCGCCCAGGGATCATCAGCTAGATTCAGGGTTGTTGTCACCCAGGGATAATCATCTAGATTCAGGGTTGTTGTCATCCAGGGATCATCAGCTAGATTCAGGGTTGTCGTCGCCCAGGGATCATCATCTAGATTCAGGGTTGTCATCGCCCAGGGATCATCAGCTAGATTCAGGGTTGTCATCGCCCAGGGATCATCATCTAGATTCAGGGTTGTCGTCGCCCAGGGATCATCATCTAGATTCAGGGTTGTCGTCGCCCAGGGATCATCAGCTAGATTCAGGGTTGTCGTCGCCCAGGGATCATCAGCTAGATTCAGGGTTGTCGTCGCCCAGGGATCATCAGCTAGATTCAAGGTTGTCGTCGCCCAGGGATCATCATCTAGATTCAGGGTTGTCGTCGCCCAGGGATCATCATCGAGATTCAGGGTTGTCGTCGCCCAGGGATCATCATCTAGATTCAGGGTTGTCGTCACCCAGGGATCATCAGCTAGATTCAGGGTTGTCGTCGCCCAGGGATCATCATCGAGATTCAGGGTTGTCGTCGCTCAGGGATCATCATCTAGATTCAGGGTTGTCATCGCCCAGGGATCATCAGCTAGATTCCGGGTTGTCGTCGCCCAGGGATCATCA
>NW_027011174.1:0-25727 GCF_036934945.1 Oncorhynchus masou masou | reverse complement strand
ACCCTGACCTGAAGCAGTAACACCTCTCAACGATCAGGTCTTACCTGATGACCCTAACACCCTGACCTGAAGCAGTAACACCTCCTCAACGATCAGGTCTTACCTGATGACCCTAACACCCTGACCTGAAGCAGTAACACCTCCTCAACGATCAGGTCTTACCTGATGACCCTAACACCCTGACCTGAAGCAGTAACACCTCCTCAACGATCAGGTCTTACCTGATGACCCTAACACCCTGACCTGAAGCAGTAACACCTCCTCAACGATCAGGTCTTACCTGATGACCCTAACACCCTGACCTGAAGCAGTAACACCTCCTCAACGACCAGGTCTTACCTGATGACCCTAACACCCTGACCTGAAGCAGTAACACCTCCTCAACGATCAGGTCTTACCTGATGACCCTAACACCCTGACCTGAAGCAGTAACACCTCCTCAACGATCAGGTCTTACCTGATGACCCTAACACCCTGACCTGAAGCAGTAACACCTCCTCAACGATCAGGTCTTACCTGATGACCCTAACACCCTGACCTGAAGCAGTAACACCTCCTCAACGATCAGGTCTTACCTGATGACCCATGGCCTAACGTAGGTAGTATACATCAGTAGTTCAGCGGGGTCAACCTTCAGATACGGATGGACTGTTTGTACTGTGTGTGTGTGTGTGTGTGTGTGTGTGTGTGTGTGTGTGTGTGTGTGTGTGTGTGTGTGTGTGTGTGTGTGTGTGTGTGTGTGTGTGTGTGTGTGTGTGTGCGTACATGTTTAGTGCCCGTTGTTTAATCAGTGTAATAGTAGCAGTGGTTAAGGTCTTGGTCTGGTCATGTTACCTGATGGAATGCGGTTGTCTTGACCACACCAGAATGACTCACAGGTGTGGAATCTTATTATTTGACCTGTAGGTTTTTATCTAGATAATCAGACTTTTAGACTCAATCATTTAGCAAAGCCTCTGTCCACTTTGGGTTAAGGCTATACACTCACTCTTTCTCTCTCACGCCATTTCTCTCTCTCTCTCTCGCTCACACACAGGAACACACACACACACTCCCTCTCTCTCTCTCTCTCTCTCTCTCACTGTTCTCTTTCAAAAAACACACAGACGAACTCCCACCATGAGTGCGAAGTCCGTAGTACTTAAATAAATCTTTGAGAAAGGAGAAAGGCAGTCTTTGTGTGGCCATATTGCGTCACCTAATCTGCAGAATCAACAGCGGAGGTTTCTTTCAGGCCCCTGCGGTTCTGTGGTGGCGGGCCTGTTTGGGGTGACTGCCACGGGGCTGGCCATACATGTCTTTGGGGTCCCTCTGGTTCTGCTCCCAGCCACTGTGGTGTGAGTGTGTGAGTGTGTGTGTGTTTATGAATGAGTGATGTCCTATTCACACTTTGACTCAAGCACATAGTCCTAAGCAATGGAGCATCCATCCATCAGATTCTTACCCGATCCTTAGTTCTGTCCCTCACTGTCACAGAGAGAACTAACTTCAACCTATTGAAGTACACACCACCCTTTGGCCTTGGCTTTGAGTAAATAGCACCACCTATAGGGACAACAATTCAATTACATAAAGAGTGATTGACTGACTGAGAGTTTGATAGAGGGCTAGATTCAAACAAATTGACATCCCCAAATCAAATCAAAGTTTATTTGTCACGTGCGTCGAATACAACAGGCGTACAGTGAAATGCTTACTTATAGGCCCTAAAAACAGTGCAATTTCTAAGTAAAAAAAAACACAAAAAAATGTATTAGGTGAACAATAGGTAGGTAAAGAAATAAAACAACAGTAAAAAGACAAAATATTGGTTGTTTTGGCGGTTAGAGGTTACAGAACCACACTAGACTTTCATCCGACGAATCCCATGCAGCCACATTACAAGTTCAAACACTCACATTTCATTCAGTCAGAACTTCCCTCATCCAAATAAACATGACAACATGTGCTGATGTTTCAGAGGGATTCATTCTAACATGGATAGAGCCTCTACACTTTCTAGTGGGGTTTCAACTTCCTACTCAGTAGGGATGATAAGGAAGGAAGTCATTTGTGACACATCAGAGCAGCAGCTCACCGATATGTCAGCTCATACTGCAGTTACCTCTCCAACACTGATATGTCAGCTCATACTGCAGTTACCTCTCCAACACTGATATGTCAGCTCATACTGCAGTTACCTCTCCAACACTGATATGTCAGCTCATACTGCAGTTACCTCTCCAACACTGATATGTCAGCTCATACTGCAGTTACCTCTACAACACTGATATGTCAGCTCATACTGCAGTTACCTCTCCAACACTGATATGTCAGCTCATACTGCAGTTACCTCTCCAACACTGATATGTCAGCTCATACTGCAGTTACCTCTCCAACACTGATATGTCAGCTCATACTGCAGTTACCTCTCCAACACTGATATGTCAGCTCATACTGCAGTTACCTCTCCAACACTGATATGTCAGCTCATACTGCAGTTACCTCTCCAACACTGATATGTCAGCTCATACTGCAGTTACCTCTCCAACACTGATATGTCAGCTCATACTGCAGTTACCTCTCCAACACTGATATGTCAGCTCATACTGCAGTTACCTCTCCAACACTGATATGTCAGCTCATACTGCAGTTACCTCTACAACACTGATATGTCAGCTCATACTGCAGTTACCTCTCCAACACTGATATGTCAGCTCATACTGCAGTTACCTCTCCAACACTGATATGTCAGCTCATACTGCAGTTACCTCTCCAACACCGATATGTCAGCTCATACTGCAGTTACCTCTCCAACACTGATATGTCAGCTCATACTGCAGTTACCTCTCCAACACTGATATGTCAGCTCATACTGCAGTTACCTCTCCAACACTGATATGTCAGCTCATACTGCAGTTACCTCTCCAACACTGATATGTCAGCTCATACTGCAGTTACCTCTCCAACACTGATATGTCAGCTCATACTACAGTTACCTCTCCAACACTGATATGTCAGCTCATACTGCAGTTACCTCTCCAACACTGATATGTCAGCTCATACTGCAGTTACCTCTCCAACACTGATATGTCAGCTCATACTGCAGTTACCTCTCCAACACTGATATGTCAGCTCATACTGCAGTTACCTCTACAACACTGATATGTCAGCTCATACTACAGTTACCTCTCCAACACTGATATGTCAGCTCATACTGCAGTTACCTCTCCAACACTGATATGTCAGCTCATACTGCAGTTACCTCTCCAACACTGATATGTCAGCTCATACTGCAGTTACCTCTCCAACACTGATATGTCAGCTCATACTGCAGTTACCTCTCCAACACTGATATGTCAGCTCATACTGCAGTTACCTCTCCAACACCGATATGTCAGCTCATACTGCAGTTACCTCTCCAACACTGATATGTCAGCTCATACTGCAGTTACCTCTCCAACACTGATATGTCAGCTCATACTGCAGTTACCTCTCCAACACTGATATGTCAGCTCATACTGCAGTTACCTCTCCAACACTGATATGTCAGCTCATACTGCAGTTACCTCTCCAACACCTCCAAAACATCTGCTACGTTGTCGGCCAACACTGGTTAGCGCTGGCTAACGCTCGATCTGATTGAATCCAGGCCCGAGTTGTATCAATACACACAAGGCTTGTGTAATTAAAGGAGAATGGGAGTATGATTGAGTTGTCAAAGCATACACAAGGAGTCAGGGAGTGTCATTGCTATAGGCTAAAAAAAGGCCCTAAGGCTTCCAGTCCAACCATTAGCCTAGCTACGGTCAACCACAAACACACCACACCAGCCACATTCAAGTCCATTATTCAAAATGGCCCAGTTAATTGAAATGAAAACATCCACAAACCCCTGTTCGAGAACCTTTCAATGTAATGTTTATTTTCACTCTCTAGAGTTCCACGATATTCTGTTTCCACATTACCATTCAACAGATGATGCCATTTTCTTTCTTATTGTGTTTTTGAACTACAGTGGGATGAAAATAAAGAGAGCGAGGGAATGAAAAAGCCAACATAACAGAGGGATTAAGTTAACAATAGAGATTACAGTACATTATTATTAGACTAATCAAGCAATGTGCCACCCACATCGGTTTGAATATAATGTCCCAGTCAGTCCCAGAACTATAATATTCTAGTGAAGGAGTGAAGGACGAGGAGAGAGGAGGAGGAGAGAGGAGGAGGAATAAGATGAGTGAGAGATGAGGATGTAATGATGAAGATAAAGAAGAGGAAGATGAGAAGGAGAGCTGGGTCCATAAGGTAATCTCTATATGGTAAATCTCACATGCACAATGGTTACTACTGTCTGTCACGAGAGACTATCTATGGGAAAGTCACTGTGTTGTGGTGACAGTAGTGGGGCTGAGGGTTCTCTATAGTACATCATCCACTGTGTTGGGGTGACAGTAGTGGGGCTGAGGGTTCTCTATAGTACATCATCCACTGTGTTGGGGTGACAGTAGTGGGGCTGAGGGTTCTCTATAGTACATCAGCCACTGTGTTGGGGTGATAGTAGTGGGGTTGAGGGTTCTCTATAGTACATCACCCACTCTGTTGGGGTGACAGTAGTGGGGCTGAGGGTTCTCTATAGTACATCAGCCACTGTGTTGTGGTGACAGTAGTGGGGCTGAGGGTTCTCTATAGTACATCAGCCACTGTGTTGTGGTGACAGTAGTGGGGCTGAGGGTTCTCTATAGTACATCAGCCACTGTGTTGGGGTGACAGTAGTGGGGCTGAGGGTTCTCTATAGTACATCAGCCACTGTGTTGGGGTGATAGTAGTGGGGTTGAGGGTTCTCTATAGTACATCACCCACTGTGTTGTGGTGACAGTAGTGGGGCTGAGGGTTCTCTATAGTACATCAGCCACTGTGTTGTGGTGACAGTAGTGGGGCTGAGGGTTCTCTATAGTACATCAGCCACTGTGTTGGGGTGACAGTAGTGGGGCTGAGGGTTCTCTATAGTACATCAGCCACTGTGTTGGGGTGATAGTAGTGGGGTTGAGGGTTCTCTATAGTACATCACCCACTCTGTTGGGGTGACAGTAGTGGGGCTGAGGGTTCTCTATAGTACATCAGCCACTGTGTTGTGGTGACAGTAGTGGGGCTGAGGGTTCTCTATAGTACATCAGCCACTGTGTTGTGGTGACAGTAGTGGGGCAGTGGGCCTGAGGGTTCTCTATAGTACATCAGCCACTGTGTTGTGGTGACAGTAGTGGGGCTGAGGGTTCTCTATAGTACATCAGCCACTGTGTTGTGGTGACAGTAGTGGGCGGTGGGCCTGAGGGTTCTCTATAGTACATCAGCCACTGTGTTGGGGTGACAGTGGTGGGGCGGTGGGCCTGAGGGTTCTCTATAGTACATCAGCCACTGTGTTGGGGTGACAGTGGTGGGGCGGTGGGCCTGAGGGTTCTCTATAGTACATCAGCCACTGTGTTGTGGTGACAGTAGTGGGGCTGAGGGTTCTCTATAGTACATCAGCCACTGTGTTGTGGTGACAGTAGTGGGGCTGGGGGTTCTCTATAGTACATCAGCCACTGTGTTGGGGTGACAGTAGTGGGGCTGAGGGTTCTCTATAGTACATCAGCCGCTGTGTTGTGGTGACAGCAGTGGGGCTGAGGGTTCTCTATAGTACATCAGCCACTGTGTTGTGGTGACAGTAGTGGGGCGGTGGGGCTGAGGGTTCTCTATAGTACATCAGCCACTGTGTTGTGGTGACAGTAGTGGGGCTGAGGGTTCTCTATAGTACATCAGCCACTGTGTTGTGGTGACAGTAGTGGGGCGGTGGGGCTGAGGGTTCTCTATAGTACATCAGCCACTGTGTTGTGGTGACAGTAGTGGGGCGGTGGGGCTGAGGGTTCTCTATAGTACATCAGCCACTGTGTTGTGGTGACAGTAGTGGGGCTGAGGGTTCTCTATAGTACATCAGCCACTGTGTTGTGGTGACAGTAGTGGGGCTGAGGGTTCTCTATAGTACATCAGTCACTGTGTTGGGGTGACAGTAGTGGGGCTGAGGGTTCTCTATAGTACATCAGCCACTGTGTTGTGGTAACAGTGGTGGGGCTGAGGGTTCTCTATAGTACATCAGCCACTGTGTTGGGGTGACAGTAGTGGGGCTGAGGGTTCTCTATAGTACATCAGCCACTGTGTTGGGGTGACAGTAGTGGGGTTGAGGGTTCTCTATAGTACATCAGCCACTGTGTTGGGGTGACAGTAGTGGGGCTGAGGGTTCTCTATAGTACATCAGCCACTGTGTTGGGGTGACAGTAGTGGGGTTGAGGGTTCTCTATAGTACATCAGCCACTGTGTTGTGGTGACAGTAGTGGGGCGGTGGGGCTGAGGGTTCTCTATAGTACATCAGCCACTGTGTTGGGGTGACAGTAGTGGGGCTGAGGGTTCTCTATAGTACATCAGCCACTGTGTTGGGGTGACAGTGGTGGGGCTGAGGGTTCTCTATAGTACATCAGCCACTGTGTTGTGGTGACAGTAGTGGGGCTGAGGGTTCTCTATAGTACATCAGCCACTGTGTTGTGGTGACAGTAGTGGGGCTGAGGGTTCTCTATAGTACATCAGCCACTGTGTTGTGGTGACAGTAGTTGGGCGGTGGGGCTGAGGGTTCTCTATAGTACATCAGCCACTGTGTTGGGGTGACAGTAGTGGGGCTGAGGGTTCTCTATAGTACATCAGCCACTGTGTTGTGGTGACAGTAGTGGGGCTGAGGGTTCTCTATAGTACATCAGCCACTGTGTTGTGGTGACAGTGGTGGGGTTGAGGGTTCTCTATAGTACATCAGCCACTGTGTTGGGGTGACAGTAGTGGGGCTGAGGTTTCTCTATAGTACATCAGTCACTGTGTTGGGGTGACAGTAGTGGGGCTGAGGGTTCTCTATAGTACATCAGCCACTGTGTTGGGGTGATAGTAGTGGGGTTGAGGGTTCTCTATAGTACATCACCCACTCTGTTGGGGTGACAGTAGTGGGGCTGAGGGTTCTCTATAGTACATCAGCCACTGTGTTGTGGTGACAGTAGTGGGGCTGAGGGTTCTCTATAGTACATCAGCCACTGTGTTGTGGTGACAGTAGTGGGGCAGTGGGCCTGAGGGTTCTCTATAGTACATCAGCCACTGTGTTGTGGTGACAGTAGTGGGGCTGAGGGTTCTCTATAGTACATCAGCCACTGTGTTGTGGTGACAGTAGTGGGGCGGTGGGGCTGAGGGTTCTCTATAGTACATCAGCCACTGTGTTGGGGTGACAGTGGTGGGGCGGTGGGCCTGAGGGTTCTCTATAGTACATCAGCCACTGTGTTGGGGTGACAGTGGTGGGGCGGTGGGCCTGAGGGTTCTCTATAGTACATCAGCCACTGTGTTGTGGTGACAGTAGTGGGGCTGAGGGTTCTCTATAGTACATCAGCCACTGTGTTGTGGTGACAGTAGTGGGGCTGGGGGTTCTCTATAGTACATCAGCCACTGTGTTGGGGTGACAGTAGTGGGGCTGAGGGTTCTCTATAGTACATCAGCCGCTGTGTTGTGGTGACAGTAGTGGGGCTGAGGGTTCTCTATAGTACATCAGCCACTGTGTTGTGGTGACAGTAGTGGGGCGGTGGGGCTGAGGGTTCTCTATAGTACATCAGCCACTGTGTTGTGGTGACAGTAGTGGGGCTGAGGGTTCTCTATAGTACATCAGCCACTGTGTTGTGGTGACAGTAGTGGGGCGGTGGGGCTGAGGGTTCTCTATAGTACATCAGCCACTGTGTTGTGGTGACAGTAGTGGGGCGGTGGGGCTGAGGGTTCTCTATAGTACATCAGCCACTGTGTTGTGGTGACAGTAGTGGGGCTGAGGGTTCTCTATAGTACATCAGCCACTGTGTTGTGGTGACAGTAGTGGGGCTGAGGGTTCTCTATAGTACATCAGTCACTGTGTTGGGGTGACAGTAGTGGGGCTGAGGGTTCTCTATAGTACATCAGCCACTGTGTTGTGGTAACAGTGGTGGGGCTGAGGGTTCTCTATAGTACATCAGCCACTGTGTTGGGGTGACAGTAGTGGGGCTGAGGGTTCTCTATAGTACATCAGCCACTGTGTTGGGGTGACAGTAGTGGGGTTGAGGGTTCTCTATAGTACATCAGCCACTGTGTTGGGGTGACAGTAGTGGGGCTGAGGGTTCTCTATAGTACATCAGCCACTGTGTTGGGGTGACAGTAGTGGGGTTGAGGGTTCTCTATAGTACATCAGCCACTGTGTTGTGGTGACAGTAGTGGGGCGGTGGGGCTGAGGGTTCTCTATAGTACATCAGCCACTGTGTTGGGGTGACAGTAGTGGGGCTGAGGGTTCTCTATAGTACATCAGCCACTGTGTTGGGGTGACAGTGGTGGGGCTGAGGGTTCTCTATAGTACATCAGCCACTGTGTTGGGGTGACAGTAGTGGGGCTGAGGGTTCTCTATAGTACATCAGCCACTGTGTTGTGGTGACAGTAGTGGGGCTGAGGGTTCTCTATAGTACATCAGCCACTGTGTTGTGGTGACAGTGGTGGGGTTGAGGGTTCTCTATAGTACATCAGCCACTGTGTTGGGGTGACAGTAGTGGGGCTGAGGTTTCTCTATAGTACATCAGTCACTGTGTTGGGGTGACAGTAGTGGGGCTGAGGGTTCTCTATAGTACATCAGCCACTGTGTTGTGGTGACAGTAGTGGGGCTGAGGGTTCTCTATAGTACATCAGCCACTGTGTTGTGGTGACAGTAGTGGGGCTGAGGGTTCTCTATAGTACATCAGCCACTGTGTTGTGGTGACAGTAGTGGGGCTGAGCTGCTGTGAGAGAGAGGAGAGGACACTGATTCTGGAGAACAGGCATGTTTGGGTGAGAACTACAAATACAGAGGTTTCTATCATGTCCTGTAATCTCTCTCTCCTCTGTTGTTTGTGGATTACAAGACATAATTTAAAACTCTCCCTTATTCACACACACACACCTCATCCCTCCCTCCTGCTGCTGTTATTGGAGGACAGGAGGGACAACAGGAGAGATTGGAGGAGTTTCCACTCCACTTCTCCACTCTCATCCCCCCCATTCTCTACTAATACCTCCCTCCTTCCTTCTCCATCCATTGTGTTGTTTTGACAGAGTGGTGGAAGAGGTTTGTCCCCTGATATCTGTTCTCTTCTGTCCCCCATCCCCCTCCCCCCTCCCTCCGCCACAGGCACCCTGACCTTTTAAGGTCATAAAAACAGCAGAGAGAAGAGAGGGATGAGAGAGAGAGAAAGAGAGAGAGAGGGGGTTGAGAGAAAGGACAAGAAGAGAAGTTGACTTACAGTAATGTACAGCAACTCTCCCACTCTTCATGCTTGCACTTGTCTTTAAACATAGCGTACATACCATACACTGTAGTTTAGATTCAGAAATCTACCTATTTAGTGTATCAATGGCATAAAAAGGAATTCAAGCAGTCAGCCAACACACCCCCAACCATGCAACACAGTTTATCCCATTCAAGACTGTACTACTGCCACACACACACAGCTGTCCGGGTAGCCTGAGGGCAAAGCCTTAGTATCCAACAGAAACTATCAGCAGTGTGAAGAGGGGGAGGCGTCACACACACCCACACACCCCCACACACACACACACACACACACACACACACACACACACACACACACACACACACACACACACACACACACACACACACACACACACACACACACACACTCACACTCACACACTCACACTCACACACTCACACTCACACTCACACACACACCCACACACACACCCACACACACCCCCACACACACAGCTGTCCAGGTAGCCTGAGGGCAAAGCCTTAGTATCCAACAGAAACTATCAGCAGTGTGAAGAGGGGGAGGCATCACACACACACACACACCCACCCACACACACACCCACACACACACACACACACACACACACACACACACACACACACACACACACACACACACACACACACACACACACACACACACACACACACACTCACACTCACACTCACACACTCACACTCACACTCACACTCACACTCACACACACACCCACACACACACCCACACACACAGCTGTCCAGGTAGCCTGAGGGCAAAGCCTTAGTATCCAACAGAAACTATCAGCAGTGTGAAGAGGGGGAGGCATCACACACACACACACACCCACCCACACACACACCCACGCACGCACGCACACACACACACACACACACACACACACACACACACACACACACACACACACACACACACACACTGACACTACACACTGTGTTCTGTTATGGAGATGATAGGGCTGTTGTGGAGATGAACTCTCACTGCTTCTTACTCTCTGGCTGTCGAACAATGTTTAGTTCTGTTCACTCACAGCTCAAAGACTGTACAGCTGTGGGGTTGAGAGAGAACTATGGCTGGAACCATAGAAATACAAGTCCATCCATTGCAGACCCATTGCATTGAATGGGAATGGCTGTTCTAGTAATTGTATTTCTATGGCTGGGATTCAAGGAGGAACATGTGGCTAAAGAGGTGTTTGTATGTCTGTTGAGGTCTGTAGAGATCTGAATGTTTTGGTGAATGAAGATGTTTACTGTAAGTGTTTACCGTAAGTTAGAGAGGGAGAAAGGTAGAGGTCTGTAGAGATCTGAATGTTTTGGGGAATGAAGATGTTTACTGTAAGTGCTTACCGTAAGTTAGAGAAGGAGAAAGGTAGAGGTCTGTAGAGATCTGAATGTTTTGGGGAATGAAGATGTTTACTGTAAGTGTTTACCTAAGTTAGAGAGGGAGAAAGGTTGAGGGCTTGAAAGGAGTAAATCCATTACAGATTTAGGATCTTCAATTGAGCCAGTTTGCTACATCCAGAAAGTAATCCTGCAGCAACAGGAAATGTTATTAGAATTGATGGACATTTTTGTAGGTGTGATACATTTTCTGTGAGGGAAAATCAAGTCAGAAATTTCAAAGTAGAAATTACAAACTTCCAAAGCCTTTTTAAACCTCAAATACAGTACAAGTTTTACATTTCCTGCATTGCAAGAAAGTTATTCTGCAACAAGGTGATCAAATGAAGATCCTACATCTGTACACACTTGAAACTCTCTATGTAAGTGCCTCTATGATTTAATAGAGCTGCCATGCTATTATGGAGGTCCAGCCAAGGTGTCCTCAACACAGTTCACATAAAAGCCTCAACCTCTAAGAACTAAGCCTTCTGAGGCCTGAAGTTGACCATGAGATCTGACCAGAAAGAAAACTCTGAGTTACGCTACAACCAAGGCCCAGAGTTTTTCCTTGTTAGGGGTATATTCATTAGTGCTCACCATAGCTAACTGTACCACAAGGTTCATTAACAGAAAACGTTTTGCAATGAAAATGAGAGTTTCTATTGGAAAGAATTAGATAGGTCCCAGCCTGTTTCGATCCGTTTGCTTTTTTTTGGCTCTGTTTGGTCCCTAGTGAAAACACCCCAGTACACGTGCTCACACATGTTACAGTATCACCCTTCATTTAGGCTGCATAGAGTAGTCTGGGTCACCAGTGTTTCCCACGTAGCTTAGGCCCTGAGGTTATGGATAGCTGGGCTGCCCTCTGTCACAGAGAGAATGATGTATGGCCGTTTATTGCCGTCATTCATTACCCCAAACACGGTCATTACAAGCAACAGTCAACCACAGGGTTGATGGAACGTTCAGGGCTGAACCCTCCCCGCCGACGCTTTGAACTCCGCTGGCTGGCTCTTTATGACATCACAGCGGGGTGTAGGCTAATGACTGGCGGGGGAGCGGAGGGACGGGGAGAATATGGATCGGGTGAGTGGCAACCCTGGCCGGCCCAGCCCCCAGCTCAACTGACGCTGTCCCAATTCCCAAACCCTTAACCCCATGCATTTACCCACAACAGTTGAACATTCTCAACAGTTTCCCAAACAGAACCAGTTATAGGCCTACATCCAGAAGTACCAGGTTTGGTGAGAGAAACACCCTGATTCCAACCTAACAAATAATACACTATATCTTATAGATCGCATTGAAGACACAACATGGTGAGGATAGAGTTAAACACAGCCAAACATTCTGCTGGTTGTAGCATTGAAGACTAAACATGGTGGGGATAGAGTTAAACACAGCCAAACATTCTGCTGGTTGTAGCATTGAAGACACACCATGGTGGGGATAGAGTTAAACACAGCCAAACATTCTGCTGGTTGTAGCATTGAAGACACACCATGGTGGGGATAGAGTTAAACACAGCCAAACATTCTGCTGGTTGTAGCATTGAAGACACACCATGGTGAGGATAGAGTTAAACAGCCAAACATTCTGCTGGTTGTAGCATTGAAGACACAACATGGTGGGGATAGAGTTAAACACAGCCAAACATTCTGCTGGTTGTAGCATTGAAGACTAAACATGGTGGGGATAGAGTTAAACACAGCCAAACATTCTGCTGGTTGTAGCATTGAAGACACACCATGGTGGGGATAGAGTTAAACACAGCCAAACATTCTGCTGGTTGTAGCATTGAAGACACACCATGGTGGGGATAGAGTTAAACACAGCCAAACATTCTGCTGGTTGTAGCATTGAAGACACAACATGGTGGGGATAGAGTTAAACACAGCCAAACATTCTGCTGGTTGTAGCATTGAAGACACAACATGGTGGGGATAGAGTTAAACACAGCCAAACATTCTGCTGGTTGTAGCATTGAAGACACACCATGGTGAGGATAGAGTTAAACAGCCAAACATTCTGCTGGTTGTAGCATTGAAGACACAACATGGTGGGGATAGAGTTAAACACAGCCAAACATTCTGCTGGTTGTAGCATCGAAGACACACCATGGTGAGGATAGAGTTAAACAGCCAAACATTCTGCTGGTTGTAGCATTGAAGACACAACATGGTGGGGATAGAGTTAAACACAGCCAAACATTCTGCTGGTTGTAGCATTGAAGACACAACATGGTGGGGATAGAGTTAAACAGCCAAACATTCTGCTGGTTGTAGCATTGAAGACACACCATGGTGGGGATAGAGTTAAACACAGCCCAACATTCTGCTGGTTGTAGCATTGAAGACACAACATGGTGGGGATAGAGTTAAACAGCCAAACATTCTGCTGGTTGTAGCATTGAAGACACAACATGGTGGGGATAGAGTTAAACAGCCAAACATTCTGCTGGTTGTAGCATTGAAGACACAACATGGTGGGGATAGAGTTAAACACAGCCAAACATTCTGCTGGTTGTAGCATTGAAGACACAACATGGTGGGGATAGAGTTAAACACAGACAAACATTCTGCTGGTTGTAGCATTGAAGACACACCATGGTGGGGATAGAGTTAAACACAGCCAAACATTCTGCTGGTTGTAGCATTGAAGACACAACATGGTGGGGATAGAGTTAAACACAGCCAAACATTCTGCTGGTTGTAGCATTGAAGACACACCATGGTGGGGATAGAGTTAAACACAGCCAAACATTCTGCTGGTTGTAGCATTGAAGACACAACATGGTGGGGATAGAGTTAAACACAGCCAAACATTCTGCTGGTTGTAGCATTGATGACACAACATGGTGGGGATAGAGTTAAACACAGCCAAACATTCTGCTGGTTGTAGCATTGAAGACACAACATGGTGGGGATAGAGTTAAACACAGCCAAACATTCTGCTGGTTGTAGCATTGAAGACACACCATGGTGGGGATATAGTTAAACACAGCCAAACATTCTGCTGGTTGTAGCATTGAAGACACACCATGGTGGGGATAGAGTTAAACACAGCCAAACATTCTGCTGGTTGTAGCATTGAAGACACACCATGGTGGGGATAGAGTTAAACACAGCCAAACATTCTGCTGGTTGTAGCATTGAAGACACACCATGGTGGGGATAGAGTTAAACACAGCCAAACATTCTGCTGGTTGTAGCATTGAAGACACAACATGGTGGGGATAGAGTTAAACACAGCCAAACATTCTGCTGGTTGTAGCATTGAAGACACAACATGGTGGGGATAGAGTTAAACACAGCCAAACATTCTGCTGGTTGTAGCATTGAAGACACACCATGGTGGGGATAGAGTTAAACACAGCCAAACATTCTGCTGGTTGTAGCATTGAAGACACAACATGGTGGGGATAGAGTTAAACACAGCCAAACATTCTGCTGGTTGTAGCATTGAAGACACACCATGGTGGGGATAGAGTTAAACACAGCCAAACATTCTGCTGGTTGTAGCATTGAAGACACACCATGGTGGGGATAGAGTTAAACACAGCCAAACATTCTGCTGGTTGTAGCATTGAAGACACACCATGGTGGGGATAGAGTTAAACACAGCCAAACATTCTGCTGGTTGTAGCATTGAAGACACGACATGGTGGGGATAGAGTTAAACACAGCCAAACATTCTGCTGGTTGTAGCATTGAAGACACAACATGGTGGGGATAGAGTTAAACACAGCCAAACATTCTGCTGGTTGTAGCATTGAAGACACAACATGGTGGGGATAGAGTTAAACACAGCCAAACATTCTGCTGGTTGTAGCATTGAAGACACAATATGGTGGGGATAGAGTTAAACACAGCCAAACATTCTGCTGGTTGTAGCATTGAAGACACAACATGGTGGGGATAGAGTTAAACACAGCCAAACATTCTGCTGGTTGTAGCATTGAAGACACAACATGGTGGGGATAGAGTTAAACACAGCCAAACATTCTGCTGGTTGTAGCATTGAAGACACACCATGGTGGGGATAGAGTTAAACACAGCCAAACATTCTGCTGGTTGTAGCATTGAAGACACATCATGGTGGGGATAGAGTTAAACACAGCCAAACATTCTGCTGGTTGTAGCATTGAAGACACAACATGGTCGGGATAGAGTTAAACACAGCCAAACATTCTGCTGGTTGTAGCATTGAAGACACAACATGGTGGGGATAGAGTTAAACACAGCCAAACATTCTGCTGGTTGTAGCATTGAAGACACAACATGGTGGGGATAGAGTTAAACACAGCCAAACATTCTGCTGGTTGTAGCATTGAAGACACAACATGGTGGGGATAGAGTTAAACACAGCCAAACATTCTGCTGGTTGTAGCATTGAAGACACAACATGGTGGGGATAGAGTTAAACACAGCCAAACATTCTGCTGGTTGAAGACACAACATGGTGGGGATAGAGTTAAACACAGCCAAACATTCTGCTGGTTGAAGACACAACATGGTGGGGATAGAGTTAAACACAGCCAAACATTCTGCTGGTTGAAGACACAACATGGTGGGGATAGAGATAAAGAGCCAAACATTCTGCTGGTTGAAGATACAACATGGTGGGGATAGAGTTAAACACAGCCAAACATTCTGCTGGTTGTAGACACATCATGGTGGGGATAGAGTTAAACACAGCCAAACATTCTGCTGGTTGGAGCATTGAAGACACACCATGGTGGGGATAGAGTTAAACACAGCCAAACATTCTGCTGGTTGTAGCATTGAAGACACACCATGGTGGGGATAGAGTTAAACACAGCCAAACATTCTGCTGGTTGTAGCATTGAAGACACAACATGGTGGGGATAGAGTTAAACACAGCCAAACATTCTGCTGGTTGTAGCATTGAAGACACAACATGGTGGGGATAGAGTTAAACACAGCCAAACATTCTGCTGGTTGTAGCATTGAAGACACACCATGGTGAGGATAGAGTTAAACAGCCAAACATTCTGCTGGTTGTAGCATTGAAGACACAACATGGTGGGGATAGAGTTAAACACAGCCAAACATTCTGCTGGTTGTAGCATTGAAGACTAAACATGGTGGGGATAGAGTTAAACACAGCCAAACATTCTGCTGGTTGTAGCATTGAAGACACACCATGGTGGGGATAGAGTTAAACACAGCCAAACATTCTGCTGGTTGTAGCATTGAAGACACACCATGGTGGGGATAGAGTTAAACACAGCCAAACATTCTGCTGGTTGTAGCATTGAAGACACAACATGGTGGGGATAGAGTTAAACACAGCCAAACATTCTGCTGGTTGTAGCATTGAAGACACAACATGGTGGGGATAGAGTTAAACACAGCCAAACATTCTGCTGGTTGTAGCATTGAAGACACACCATGGTGAGGATAGAGTTAAACAGCCAAACATTCTGCTGGTTGTAGCATTGAAGACACAACATGGTGGGGATAGAGTTAAACACAGCCAAACATTCTGCTGGTTGTAGCATCGAAGACACACCATGGTGAGGATAGAGTTAAACAGCCAAACATTCTGCTGGTTGTAGCATTGAAGACACAACATGGTGGGGATAGAGTTAAACACAGCCAAACATTCTGCTGGTTGTAGCATTGAAGACACAACATGGTGGGGATAGAGTTAAACAGCCAAACATTCTGCTGGTTGTAGCATTGAAGACACACCATGGTGGGGATAGAGTTAAACACAGCCCAACATTCTGCTGGTTGTAGCATTGAAGACACAACATGGTGGGGATAGAGTTAAACAGCCAAACATTCTGCTGGTTGTAGCATTGAAGACACAACATGGTGGGGATAGAGTTAAACAGCCAAACATTCTGCTGGTTGTAGCATTGAAGACACAACATGGTGGGGATAGAGTTAAACACAGCCAAACATTCTGCTGGTTGTAGCATTGAAGACACACCATGGTGGGGATAGAGTTAAACACAGACAAACATTCTGCTGGTTGTAGCATTGAAGACACACCATGGTGGGGATAGAGTTAAACACAGCCAAACATTCTGCTGGTTGTAGCATTGAAGACACAACATGGTGGGGATAGAGTTAAACACAGCCAAACATTCTGCTGGTTGTAGCATTGAAGACACACCATGGTGGGGATAGAGTTAAACACAGCCAAACATTCTGCTGGTTGTAGCATTGAAGACACAACATGGTGGGGATAGAGTTAAACACAGCCAAACATTCTGCTGGTTGTAGCATTGATGACACAACATGGTGGGGATAGAGTTAAACACAGCCAAACATTCTGCTGGTTGTAGCATTGAAGACACAACATGGTGGGGATAGAGTTAAACACAGCCAAACATTCTGCTGGTTGTAGCATTGAAGACACACCATGGTGGGGATATAGTTAAACACAGCCAAACATTCTGCTGGTTGTAGCATTGAAGACACACCATGGTGGGGATAGAGTTAAACACAGCCAAACATTCTGCTGGTTGTAGCATTGAAGACACACCATGGTGGGGATAGAGTTAAACACAGCCAAACATTCTGCTGGTTGTAGCATTGAAGACACACCATGGTGGGGATAGAGTTAAACACAGCCAAACATTCTGCTGGTTGTAGCATTGAAGACACAACATGGTGGGGATAGAGTTAAACACAGCCAAACATTCTGCTGGTTGTAGCATTGAAGACACAACATGGTGGGGATAGAGTTAAACACAGCCAAACATTCTGCTGGTTGTAGCATTGAAGACACACCATGGTGGGGATAGAGTTAAACACAGCCAAACATTCTGCTGGTTGTAGCATTGAAGACACAACATGGTGGGGATAGAGTTAAACACAGCCAAACATTCTGCTGGTTGTAGCATTGAAGACACACCATGGTGGGGATAGAGTTAAACACAGCCAAACATTCTGCTGGTTGTAGCATTGAAGACACACCATGGTGGGGATAGAGTTAAACACAGCCAAACATTCTGCTGGTTGTAGCATTGAAGACACACCATGGTGGGGATAGAGTTAAACACAGCCAAACATTCTGCTGGTTGTAGCATTGAAGACACGACATGGTGGGGATAGAGTTAAACACAGCCAAACATTCTGCTGGTTGTAGCATTGAAGACACAACATGGTGGGGATAGAGTTAAACACAGCCAAACATTCTGCTGGTTGTAGCATTGAAGACACAACATGGTGGGGATAGAGTTAAACACAGCCAAACATTCTGCTGGTTGTAGCATTGAAGACACAATATGGTGGGGATAGAGTTAAACACAGCCAAACATTCTGCTGGTTGTAGCATTGAAGACACAACATGGTGGGGATAGAGTTAAACACAGCCAAACATTCTGCTGGTTGTAGCATTGAAGACACAACATGGTGGGGATAGAGTTAAACACAGCCAAACATTCTGCTGGTTGTAGCATTGAAGACACACCATGGTGGGGATAGAGTTAAACACAGCCAAACATTCTGCTGGTTGTAGCATTGAAGACACATCATGGTGGGGATAGAGTTAAACACAGCCAAACATTCTGCTGGTTGTAGCATTGAAGACACAACATGGTCGGGATAGAGTTAAACACAGCCAAACATTCTGCTGGTTGTAGCATTGAAGACACAACATGGTGGGGATAGAGTTAAACACAGCCAAACATTCTGCTGGTTGTAGCATTGAAGACACAACATGGTGGGGATAGAGTTAAACACAGCCAAACATGCTGCTGGTTGTAGCATTGAAGACACAACATGGTGGGGATAGAGTTAAACACAGCCAAACATTCTGCTGGTTGTAGCATTGAAGACACAACATGGTGGGGATAGAGTTAAACACAGCCAAACATTCTGCTGGTTGAAGACACAACATGGTGGGGATAGAGTTAAACACAGCCAAACATTCTGCTGGTTGAAGACACAACATGGTGGGGATAGAGTTAAACACAGCCAAACATTCTGCTGGTTGAAGACACAACATGGTGGGGATAGAGATAAAGAGCCAAACATTCTGCTGGTTGAAGATACAACATGGTGGGGATAGAGTTAAACACAGCCAAACATTCTGCTGGTTGTAGACACATCATGGTGGGGATAGAGTTAAACACAGCCAAACATTCTGCTGGTTGGAGCATTGAAGACACAACATGGTGGGGATAGAGTTAAACACAGCCAAACATTCTGCTGGTTGTAGCATTGAAGACACACCATGGTGGGGATAGAGTTAAACACAGACAAACATTCTGCTGGTTGTAGCATTGAAGACACACCATGGTGGGGATAGAGTTAAACACAGCCAAACATTCTGCTGGTTGTAGCATTGAAGACACAACATGGTGGGGATAGAGTTAAACACAGCCAAACATTCTGCTGGTTGTAGCATTGAAGACACACCATGGTGGGGATAGAGTTAAACAGCCAAACATTCTGCTGGTTGTAGCATTGAAGACACACCATGGTGGGGATAGAGTTAAACACAGCCAAACATTCTGCTGGTTGTAGCATTGAAGACACACCATGGTGGGGATAGAGTTAAACAGCCAAACATTCTGCTGGTTGTAGACACACCATGGTGGGGATAGAGTTAAACACAGCTAAACATTCTGCTGGTTGTAGACACACCATGGTGGGGATAGAGTTAAACACAGCCAAACATTCTGCTGGTTGTAGACACACCATGGTGGGGATAGAGTTAAACACAGCCAAACATTCTGCTGGTTGTAGACACACCATGATGGGGATAGAGTTAAACACAGCCAAACATTCTGCTGGTTGTAGACACACCATGGTGGGGATAGAGATAAACACAGTCAAACATTCTGCTGGTTGTAGACACACCATGGTGGGGATAGAGTTAAACAGCCAAACATTCTGCTGGTTGTAGCATTGAAGACACACCATGGTGGGGATAGAGTTAAACACAGCCAAACATTCTGCTGGTTGTAGACACACCATGGTGGGGATAGAGTTAAACACCGCCAAACATTCTGCTGGTTGTAGACACACCATGGTGGGGATAGAGTTAAACACAGCCAAACATTCTGCTGGTTGTAGACACACCATGGTGGGGATAGAGTTAAACACAGCCAAACATTCTGCTGGTTGTAGACACAACATGGTGGGGATAGAGTTAAACACAGCCAAACATTCTGCTGGTTGAAGACACAACATGGTGGGGATAGAGTTAAACACAGCCAAACATTCTGCTGGTTGTAGACACACCATGGTGGGGATAGAGTTAAACACAGCCAAACATTCTGCTGGTTGTAGACACAACATGGTGAGGATAGAGTTAAACACAGCCAAACATTCTGCTGGTTGTAGACACAACATGGTGAGGATAGAGTTAAACACAGCCAAACATTCTGCTGGTTGTAGACACAACATGGAGTTAATGAGTTGCTCAATCTGTGCCTGTTGTTCAGTGTGATATTTACAGTCGTCTGTGGCCAATGTCAGACGTCTCCTGAAAAATGCATTCCACCAAGACAGGCCCAGCTGGGATGCTATTTAGCAGGTTGCCTTGGATATGGAGGGGAATGGCAGAGGGAGAGAGAGAGAGAAAGGGAGGGAAGCGAGGGAGAAAAAAGAAAGTAGGGAAGTTTAACTTTTCTTTCATCTCTTGTCACGTCGCAAGTGACATCTACTCAACAACCTCTCTCTTTCACTGACATGATAGTGACATATATTCCTCTGAAATCCCTTTTCAGTCCTACTTGCTACTTCTCATGCCAATGCACAGCACTTTACTGGTCGTGTTAGTGAATAGGAGAAGAAGCTGATTGTTCAAAATCTCTGTAGAAAGATCTCTATGCAATGCACACCCAACAAACTTCCACAGAATAAAGGTATTTAAATATGTAATATAAACATCAGAATACACACATTTGCTACCAGAAGTCAAACAGAGAGTGAATAGTCTTCTTCTTCTCTTTTCAGGACACAGTCCAACCCAAACCCAGCACCTTTCAGGCCTTATCAACATCATGTCAATATCAAACTTGACTGGTCAGTCTGCTCAGTAGTGGTCCATCTTACAACTACACAAAACACGGTTTGACCTGATCTTGACCTCTCACTGCAGATGGGACAATTTAATTCTCCCCTATTATCTGTGGTGAGTGCCTCCCAGGATCCTTGAGACGTCCCTACCCTAAACCTTAACCCTACCTTTACCCTAACCTTAACCCTTACCTAACCCTAACCATTTAAATATCCATTTCAATGGGGCACGGCCATCCCAAGGATTGCAGATATCACAGACCTATTATCTATCTGTGTCTTCTTTTGTTGACTTTTCACCCCCTCATCCCTTCACTGGCCTTATGTCCATTCCGTGCAGTCAAATCCATGGTGAGATTAGTTTGGATTAAATGTGATGGTTGCCATAGTGACGGGCCCCCATCTTGAGTTTTGATGTGAGGCTGCTTCACGTCAAGGTTGTCTGTTATTGGCAGGATCATTTTACAGGTTGCGGGAAAACGTCTGCAGCATTGTCACATGGATCTGCGGTATTTTAGGTCATTGTCAATAGCATTGGTTTTGACTGGGATGGATTATTTTTGGCAAAGTATCGCCATCTAGTGTTTGGAATGGGAGGTGACAGTGAGTTGAAAACAAGGAAAGAGCATTCAGTAAATTTAGAGCAGTGGTGACTGCAGTGGTGAAAAAAGTTCTCAAATCAAATTTTATTTGTCACATGTGCCGAATACAACAGGCTGCTGCTGCACTCTGTTATTATCTATCATAGTCACTTTAATAACTCTACCTACATGTACATATTACCTCAATTATCTCAACACCAGTGCCCCCGCACATTGACTGTACCGGTACCCCTGTATATAG
Source organism: Oncorhynchus masou masou (assembly GCF_036934945.1). Taxonomy (NCBI): domain Eukaryota; kingdom Metazoa; phylum Chordata; class Actinopteri; order Salmoniformes; family Salmonidae; genus Oncorhynchus; species Oncorhynchus masou. The sequence goes on along the minus strand of NW_027011174.1, from coordinate 4,133 downwards.
CCCGCTATTGTTATTTACTGCTGCTCTTTAATTATTTGTTATTCTTATCTCTTACTTTTTTTAGGTATTTTCTTAAAAATGTGTTGTTGGTTAAGGGCTCTGTTGTAACTGTTGTAAATGACTCAAATAAAAATAAAAGTCACCCAGTAAAATACTACTTGAGTAAAAGTCTAAAAGTATTTTGTTTTAAATATGTTGCTAAAGTATACTTAAGTATCAAAACTTAAAGTAAAAAATAATTTCAAATTCCTTAGATTAAATAAACCAGATGGTACAATTTTATTTGTATTTTTTTTAATTTACGGATAGCCAGGGGCACACTCCAACACAGACATAATTTACAAACAAACCATTTGTGTTTAGTGAACCCACCAGATCAGAGGCAGTAGGGATGACCAGGCATATTTTCTTGATAAGTGCATGAATCGGACTATTTTCCGTGCTGCTAAGCATTCAACGAGTACTTTTGGCTGTCAGGGAAAATGTATGGAGTAAAGTACACTCTTTGTAGTGAAGTAAAAGTAAAATGTTAAATATAAATAGTAAAGTAAAGATACCCCCCAAAAAAAAAAAACTTAAGTAGTACTTTAAAGTATTTTTCCTTCAATAATTTACACCACTGGATAACTGGTGGGAGGCTGGTGGGAGGAGCTATAGGAGGACACTCTCATTGTAATGGCTGGAATGTAAAAAAGGGAACTTGGTCAGACATGTGGTTTCCATATGCTTGATCTGTTCTATACAGTTCTATTTATTCCATTCCAGACATGACATGAGCCTGTCCTCCTATAGCTCCTCCCACCAGCCTGGATTAGAGCCACCATGCCCAGAAAGGACTCTTTGGTTTAGATACTACAGTAAGACCATTTATTAACTGATCTGCTTGTTACCATAACCAGCGTCCTCTTAAAGCACAATTTCAAAACAGCATTAAGCTTCATGTCCAAGACCTTTGGTTTCATTGAAAGTATCAAATTGCATATCTTTCTCACCAAACAGCTATAGTCAACCTGTTTGCTTTAATCACATCTGAAAATATTTTACCTAAAGGTTTACTCATTTATGCCTTTGGCTGTTTATTGCCCAAGTCATTCATCGGCCAGATTTATACAAAACATTCATGTTTTATATTACTGCTATTCATGTGTTATATTACTGCCATTGTGCAAAGTACAGATTCCTAGGCGAGACGTCAAAAACCTGTCAGTACTTGAGAACTGCTGGTAAAAGGTCGTTGAAGGGGCATTTGAAGTGAATGTGGTTTGGCTGATTCAACATGAAAAATCCATCTGGTGAGTTTAGTTCTGTATATTATTTTGCTCTAAATATAAAGATATAAAATACACACGATTACTAGCCTAGTCAAAACGGCTCTTGCTTTGGCTCAGGCTTATGTTGACAATGTATCGTACACAAGCTGACACCCATTATAATGTTTGCTTTATTTTTTTTATGTGTAAAAGTCAAGTCTAAACAGTGTTCAGATTACCCCTGGCAGACAACTTGTATAATATTCAATCCTTAATTGGGGCGGCAGGGTAGCCTAGTGGTTAGAGCGTTGGACTAGTAACCGGAATAATATTCAATCCTTAATAGTCACTACCTGACTTGCCTGGTTAAATAATGGTAAAATTAAAAAAAATAGCACTAAATCCTTCCCTTTTTTGTGTCCAGAACGTACATTGGTTGTCATCGGCAACCCTGGAGCTATATCATGGGCTGCCCTGGAAGGAGGCGAAGAGAAGCCCCTGGGGACCACCAGACTCTGGGTTACTACAGGCACCATCTCAGGATGCCACCTCTCTGTGGTAAACATGCCTGGTGCAGTAACCACCACCCAGTGCCAGGGGCGCTACAGGTGAGTGTGGCGTGGCATAGTCTGCTTGTGTCTGCTTGTGTCTGCCTTGACACACGTCCCAAGGATCCCAGATAGCAAGGACCCATGTTTTTGTGTCGGCTGTTTGTCTGTTTCGGATTTCTCTGTTGTTGTTTCTTGTTCTTATTTATGTTTTTCTCTGTAGAGTGTGTTGAGACTGGGTGAATCTCAATTGTACATCCTTGATTCCACCTGTCACATCCCCTTGCCTCGTTCTGAAAATACATTGGAGGAACACCAGATCTTTTGCTCCAATCTGCTTTGAGAAGGAGACAAGGAGGAGGACGAGAGGAATAAAGGAAATATAATTGAGATTTACCCACTGTGAAAGGCACTTCAAATAAATTGTGACAACTTATCTACAGGACTGGGCTATGGAGTGTCTGTCCCTGTCTGAGTGTTCCAAGGGGATCCACTCTTTTCTCCTGGTGGCGCCGTTGGGTCGTCTCACAGAGCAGGAGAGAAGAGGTGCTGAATGCATCCGAAGGATGTTCGGAGAAGAAGGCCCATAGCTTCACTCAGGTCCTCTTCACCTACGAGCTGGAGCAGAAGGATAGTCTTGAGGATCTACTGAAGGAGAGAGGCCCAGAGGCTGGTTGAGGAGTGCGGGGGACGTTTTCACGTCTGCCCAAAGAGCATTGGTGAAGAGCTAGAAGTCACAGGGTTACTGGGAAAGGTCGACTCCATTTTGGATCAGGGAACAGACCGCTGCTACACCGTGGAGATGCTACACACCAAGAAGCTCAACCGCTATTGGTGGAGTTTAGGGAGCAGCTTAAGGGCCTATTGGATGGCTTTATCAGACTTGAGGAAAGGATCAATGAAAGGAGAGAATGCAAGTTAATGTGGAGCATTTGGAACACAGGATCTTCAGAGAGAAGCTAGCGAGGCTTCAAGATGAGCTCTTGTTGAAGCAGATGGAAAAGAAAGAGACAGTGGTATGGAGGTCGAGGCACTGAGCTTTATATATGAGTTGGACAGGTTAGTTGACAAGCTTGCCCTAAAAGAGTGAGAGCAGTCGAGAGGACCATAGAGCAGAGAGGACGTGCAGAGATTTAGGGAGGAGTTGGGGAGGATGGTGGATGAAATGGTTACCAATCAGAAACACAAGCATAGACACATGTGTCGGGAGAAGGGAGAAGAAGAGTGGGAGCTTCAGAATTTCAGGGAACAGCTAGAAAGACTGAAAAACAACACGAAAAAGACAGAAAAGAGAGGGAACAGGAAAGAGAAGGGAGGAGTTTGTGAAGGGGACAGGAAGAGAAGGGAGGGAAGGAGTTTGTGAAGGGGACAGGAAAGGGGATGAGGGAGAGAGAGATTCCAGAGGGAAGCACGGAGGGACGGTTTGACATGGGTCAACAGTTTAAAGGAATGATGCAGAAGTTGGGGAATATCGGGAATATCAGGAAAAGAGGGAGAGGAGCTTGGAGGAAAGGAAAATGTGATTAAAGAGGTGCTGGAAATTATCTATAGATTCTAGCTATTGACTACATTAATTTAATACATTATTTTTTTATGGATGACATTCTATGATGCATTTTAAACAAATCAATGCATGTTGATGATATTGTGTGTCAGGTTGTTGCATGATTAACTGTTAAATATTTGTTACATTACATTTACATTTACATTTAAGTCATTTAGCAGACGCTCTTATCCAGAGCGACTTACAAATTGGTGAATTCACCTTCTGACATCCAGTGGAACAGCCACTTTACAATAGTGCATCTAAATCATTAAGGGGGGTGGTGAGAAGGATTACTTATCTTATCCTAGGTATTCCTTGAAGAGGTGGGGTTTCAGGTGTCTCCGGAAGGTGGTGATTGACTCCGCTGTCCTGGCGTCGTGAGGGAGTTTGTTCCACCATTGGGGGGCCAGAGCAGCGAACAGTTTTGACTGGGCTGAGCGGGAACTGTACTTCCTCAATGGTAGGGAGGCGAGCAGGCCAGAGGTGGATGAACGCAGTGCCCTTGCTTGGGTGTAGGGCCTGATCAGAGCCTGGAGGTACTGCGGTGCCGTTCCCCTCACAGCTCCGTAGGCAAGCACCATGGTCTTGTAGCGGATGCGAGCTTCAACTGGAAGCCAGTGGAGAGAGCGGAGGAGCGGGGTGACGTGAGAGAACTTGGGAAGGTTGAACACCAGACGGGCTGCGGCGTTCTGGATGAGTTGTAGGGGTTTAATGGCACAGGCAGGGAGCCCAGCCAACAGCGAGTTGCAGTAATCCAGACGGGAGATGACAAGTGCCTGGATTAGGACC
>NW_027011173.1:20000-22500 GCF_036934945.1 Oncorhynchus masou masou | reverse complement strand
CTGCACGCAGCCCAGTGAGTAGTCTGCACGCAGCCCAGTGAGTAGTCTGCACGCAGCCCAGTGAGTAGTCTGCACGCAGCCCAGTGAGTAGTCTGCACGCAGCCCAGTGAGTAGTCTGCACGCAGCCCAGTGAGTAGTCTGCACGCAGCCCAGTGAGTAGTCTGCACGCAGCCCAGTGAGTAGTCTACACGCAGCCCAGTGAGTAGTCTGCACGCAGCCCAGTGAGTAGTCTGCACGCAGCCCAGTGAGTAGTCTGCACGCAGCCCAGTGAGTAGTCTACACGTAGCCCAGTGAGTAGTCTGCACGCAGCCCAGTGAGTAGTCTGCACGCGGCCCAGTGAGTAGTCTGCACGCAGCCCAGTGAGTAGTCTGCACGCAGCCCAGTGTGCAGTCTACACGCAGCCCAGTGAAAATGAAAGAGAAACAGAGAGAGAGAGAGAGAGAGAGAGGAGGATGAAAGAGAAACAGAGAGAGAGAGAGAGAGGAGGATGAAAGAGAAACAGAGAGAGGATGGGGAACCAGGTCCCATTAGTTTTAATTAATCCTTAATTAGTATGGATTATGGTCCAGCCTCCGAGACTGCCCACCACACACACACGTCTACGTTTCAGACAGACAGACAGGTCTACGTTTCAGACAGACAGACAGGTCTACATTTCAGACAGACAGACACGTCTACGTTTCAGCCAGACAGACAGGTCTGCGTTTCAGACTTAGTGAACTGCGTCTACGTTTCAGACAGACAGACAGGTCTACGTTTCAGACAGACAGACAGGTCTATGTTTCAGACAGACAGGTCTACATTTCAGACAGACAGACACGTCTACGTTTCAGACAGACAGACAGGTCTACGTTTCAGACAGACAGACACGTCTACGTTTCAGACAGACAGACACGTCTACGTTTCAGACAGACAGACAGGTCTACGTTTCAGACAGACAGACAGGTCCTACGTTTCAGACAGACAGACAGGTCTATGTTTCAGACAGACAGGTCTACATTTCAGACAGACAGACACGTCCACGTTTCAGACAGACAGACAGGTCTCACGTTCAGACAGACCGTCTCGTTTCAGGCAGACAGACCGCGTCGTTCAGACAGACAACGTCGTTTCAGACAGACAGACAGGTCTATTACGTTTCGAATGATAGACAGACAGACACATCGACAGACAGACATGTCACGTTTCAGACAGACAGACATGTCGTTTCAGACAGACAGACCGTCTCGTTTCCAGACAGACAGACGTCTCACGTTTTCAGACAGACGAACCGCGTCTACGTTTCAGACGAACAGACACGTCTACGCTTCAGTCAGACCAGACAGACAGGTCTACGTTTCAGACAGACAGACAGGTCTGGTTCAGACAGACAGAGAGACAGGTCTCGTTTCCAGACAGACAGACAGGTCGTTTCAGACAGACAGACACGTCTACGTTTCCAGACAGACAGAGAGACAGGTCACGTTTCAGACAGACAGACAGGTCTCGTTTCAGACAGACAGACAGGTCTACGTTTCAGACAGACAGACAGGTCTACGTTTCAGACAGACAGACACGTCTACGTTTCAGGCAGACAGACAGGTCTACGTTTCAGACAGACAGACACGTCTACGTTTCAGACAGACAGACAGACACGTCTCACGTTTCAGGCAGACAGACAGACACGTCTACGTTTCAGACAGACAGACAGGTCTACGTTTCAGACAGACAGACACGTCTACGTTTCAGACAGAGAGACAGGTCTACGTTTCAGACAGACAGAGAGACAGGTCTACGTTTCAGACAGACAGACAGGTCTACGTTTCAGACAGACAGACACGTCTACGTTTCAGGCAGACAGACAGGTCTACGTTTCAGACAGACAGACACGTCTACGTTTCAGGCAGACAGACAGACACGTCTACGTTTCAGACAGACAGACAGGTCTACGTTTCAGACAGACAGACAGGTCTACGTTTCAGACAGACACGTCTACGTTTCAGACAGACAGACACGTCTACGTTTCAGACAGACAGACAGGTCTACGTTTCAGACAGACACGTCTACGTTTCAGACAGACAGACACGTCTACGTTTCAGGCAGACAGACAGGTCTACGTTTCAGACAGACAGACACGTCTATGTTTCAGAAAGACAGACAGACAGGTCTACGTTTCAGACAGACAGACACGTCTACGTTTCAGACAGACAGACACGTCTACGTTTCAGACAGACAGACAGGTCTACGTTTCAGACAGACAGACAGGTCTACGTTTCAGACAGACAGACAGGTCTACGTTTCAGACAGACAGACAGGTCTACGTTTCAGACAGACAGACACGCCTACGTTTCAGACAGACAGACACGTCTACGTTTCAGACAGACAGACAGGTCTACGTTTCAGACAGACAGACACGTCTACGTTTCAGGCAGACAGACAGACAGGTCTACGTTTCAGGCAGACAGACAGGTCTACGTTTCAGACACCCCATATTGTGCGAACACATTCACACACACATTTG
>NW_027011173.1:15000-17500 GCF_036934945.1 Oncorhynchus masou masou | reverse complement strand
TTCACAGTCATCTGAGACAGTGTGGTCTGACCAACCAGTTAGTAAAGACACTGTTTCACAGTCATCTGAGACAGTGTGGTCTGACCAACTAGTTAGTAAAGACACTGTGTTTCACAGTCGTCTGAGACAGTGTGGTCTGACCAACCAGTTAGTAAAGACACTGTTTCACAGTCGTCTGAGACAGTGTGGTCTGACCAACCAGTTAGTAAAGACACTGTTTCACAGTCATCTGAGACAGTGTGGTCTGACCAACCAGTTAGTAAAGACACTGTTTCACAGTCGTCTGAGACAGTGTGGTCTGACCAACCAGTTAGTAAAGACACTGTGTTTCACAGTCGTCTGAGACAGTGTGGTCTGACCAACCAGTTAGTAAAGACACTGTTTCACAGTCGTCTGAGGCAGTGTGGTCTGACCAACCAGTTAGTAAAGACACTGTTTCACAGTCGTCTGAGACAGTGTGGTCGGACAAACCAGTTAGTAAAGACACTGTTTCACAGTCGTCTGAGGCAGTGTGGTCTGACCAACCAGTTAGTAAAGACACTGTTTCACAGTCGTCTGAGGCAGTGTGGTCTGACCAACCAGTTAGTAAAGACACTGTGTTTCACAGTCGTCTGAGGCAGTGTGGTCTGACCAACCAGTTAGTAAAGACACTGTTTCACAGTCGTCTGAGACAGTGTGGTCGGACCAACCAGTTAGTAAAGACACTGTTTCACAGTCGTCTGAGACAGTGTGGTCTGACCAACCAGTTAGTAAAGACACTGTGTTCACAGTCGTCTGAGACAGTGTGGTCTGACCAACCAGTTAGTAAAGACACTGTTTCACAGTCGTCTGAGACAGTGTGGTCTGACCAACCAGTTAGTAAAGACACTGTTTCACAGTCGTCTGAGACAGTGTGGTCTGACCAACCAGTTAGTAAAGACACTGTTTCACAGTCGTCTGAGACAGTGTGGTCTGACCAACCAGTTAGTAAAGACACTGTTTCACAGTCGTCTGAGAACAGTGTGGTCTGACCAACCAGTTAGTAAAGACACTGTTTCACAGTCGTGGTGAGACAGTGTGGTCTGACCAACCAGTTAGTAAAGACACTGTTTCACAGTCGTCTGAGGCAGTGTGGTCTGACCAACCAGTTAGTAAAGACACTGTTTCACAGTCGCCTGAGGACCGTGTGGTCTGACCAACCAGTTAGTAAAGACACTGTTTCACAGTCGTCTGAGACAGTGTGGTCTGACCAACCAGTTAGTAAAGACACTGTGTTTTCACAGTCGTCTGAGGCAGTGTGGTCTGACCAACCAGTTAGTAAAGACACTGTGTTTCACAGTCGTCTGAGACAGTGTGGTCTGACCAACCAGTTAGTAAAGACACTGTTTCACAGTCGTCTGAGGCAGTGTGGTCTGACCAACCAGTTAGTAAAGACACTGTTTCACAGTCGTCTGAGGCAGTGTGGTCTGACCAACCAGTTAGTAAAGACACTGTTTCACAGTCGTCTGAGACAGTGTGGTCTGACCAACCAGTTAGTAAAGACACTGTTTCACAGTCGTCTGAGGCAGTGTGGTCTGACCAACCAGTTAGTAAAGACACTGTGTTTCACAGTCGTCTGAGACAGTGTGGTCTGACCAACCAGTTAGTAAAGACACTGTTTCACAGTCGTCTGAGACAGTGTGGTCTGACCAACCAGTTAGTAAAGACACTGTTTCACAGTCGTCTGAGGCAGTGTGGTCTGACCAACCAGTTAGTAAAGACACTGTTTCACAGTCGTCTGAGACAGTGTGGTCTGACCAACCAGTTAGTAAAGACACTGTGTTTCACAGTCGTCTGAGACAGTGTGGTCTGACCAACCAGTTAGTAAAGACACTGTTTCACAGTCGTCTGAGGCAGTGTGGTCTGACCAACCAGTTAGTAAAGACACTGTGTTTCACAGTCGTCTGAGACAGTGTGGTCTGACCAACCAGTTAGTAAAGACACTGTTTCACAGTCGTCTGAGGCAGTGTGGTCTGACCAACCAGTTAGTAAAGACACTGTTTCACAGTCGTCTGAGGCAGTGTGGTCTGACCAACCAGTTAGTAAAGACACTGTGTTTCACAGTCGTCTGAGACAGTGTGGTCTGACCAACCAGTTAGTAAAGACACTGTTTCACAGTCGTCTGAGACAGTGTGGTCTGACCAACCAGTTAGTAAAGACACTGTTTCACAGTCGTCTGAGGCAGTGTGGTCTGACCAACCAGTTAGTAAAGACACTGTTTCACAGTCGTCTGAGGCAGTGTGGTCTGACCAACCAGTTAGTAAAGACACTGTTTCACAGTCGTCTGAGACAGTGTGGTCTGACCAACCAGTTAGTAAAGACACTGTTTCACAGTCGTCTGAGGCAGTGTGGTCTGACCAACCAGTTAGTAAAGACACTGTGTTTCACAGTCGTCTGAGACAGTGTGGTCTGACCAACCAGTTAGTAAAGACACTGTGTTTCACAGTCGTCTGAGACAGTGTGGTCTGACCAACCAGTTAGT
>NW_027011173.1:0-7500 GCF_036934945.1 Oncorhynchus masou masou | reverse complement strand
GAGTAGGAATGAGAGGAGCGAGGAGAAAACCAAACTGTCGGGAGCTCCTCCATTACCAGAGTGTGGGGACAGAGCGAGTTTCCCAAAGGCTGGAGGGCTCGGCCTTCTCACCCGCTCCAATTTCCCTCAGTGCACATCACGAGCTCAGGGCTTGCCTGGCCCAGCATGCACCTGTAGTCTACTTGTGTGCTGCTATAGTCCCTAAGCTTCAGCTGCTGACATGGAGTTCATAAAGAAGCTGATAACACACACAGGTGCAAAATCAAGGTGACTTACAAAGATGAGGAGGACCAGGAGAGGGAGTGTGGTGACGTAGTGTCCAGAACCAAACGGTAGGTCCAGCTAGTCACCCAAATAGATGGGTGTTGGTTAAATGGGGATAAATGGAGGCAATTTGGAGAGCCAGTTTTTTTTTTGTGAGCGCGGAGCGTTTTTCCCACGGGGCGGTGGAGTGGTGTGAATGGCTGTGGGGCGGTGGAGTGGCTGTGGGGCGGTGGAGTGGCTGTGGGGCGGTGGAGTGGCTGTGGGGCGGTGGAATGGCTGTGGGGCGGTGGAGTGGCTGTGGGGCGGTGGAATGGCTGTGGGGCGGTGGAGTGGCTGTGGGGCGGTGGAATGGCTGTGGGGCGGTGGAATGGCTGTGGGGCTGTGGGGGCGGTGGAATGGCTGTGGGGCGGTGGAATGGCTGTGGGGCGGTGGAATGGCGGTGGAGATGGCTGTGGGGCGGTGGAGTGGCTGTGGGGCGGTGGAAGTGGCTGGAATGGCTGTGGGGGCGGTGGAATGGCTGTGGGGGAAGGTGGAATGGCTGTGGGGGCGGTGGAATGGTGGAGTGGCTGTGGGTGGCGGTGGAGTGGCTGTGGGGCGGTGGAATGGCTGTGGGGCGGTGGATTGGTGGAATGGCTGTGGGGCGGTGGAATGGCTGTGGGGCGGTGAGAATGGTGGAATGGCTGTGGGGCGGTGGAATGGCTGTGGGGCGGTGGAATGGCTGTGGGGCGGTGGAATGGCTGTGGGGCGGTGGAATGGTGGAATGGCTGTGGAGTGGTGGAATGGTGGAATGGCTGTGGGGGCGGTGGAGTGGTGGAATGGCTGTGGGGCGGTGGAGATAATTGGAATGGCTGTGGGGGCGGTGGAGATGGCTGTGGGGCGGTGGAATGAATTGGAATGGCTGTGGGGGCGGTGGAATGGCTGTGGGGCGGTGGAATGGTGGAATGGCTGTGGGGCGGTGGAATGGCTGTGGAATGGCTGTGGGGGCGGTGGAATGGTGGAATGGCTGTGGGGCGGTGGAATGGCTGTGGGGCGGTGGAATGGTGGAATGGCTGTGGGCGGTGGAATGGCTGTGGGGCGGTGGAATGGTGGAATGGCTGTGGGGCGGTGGAATGGTGGAATGGCTGTGGGGGCGGTGGAATGGCTGTGGGGTGGTGGAATGAATTGGAATGGCTGTGGGGCGGTGGCTGTGGGCGGTGGAATGGTGGAATGGCTGTGGGCGGTGGAGTGGCTGTGGGCGGTGGAATGGTGGAATGGCTGTGGGGCGGTGGAATGGCTGTGGGGTGGTGGAATGGTGTGAGATAGCTGTGGGGCTGTGGCTGTGGGGTGGTGGAATGGTGGAATGGCTGTGGGGCGGTCTGTGGGCGGTGGAGCGGCGGAATGGCTGTGGGGCGGTGGAGTGGCTGTGGGGGCGGTGGAATGGCTGTGGGGGCGGTGGAATGGCTGTGGGGCGGTGGAGTGGTGGAATGGCTGTGGGGGCGGTGGAATGGCTGTGGGGCGGTGGAGTGGCTGTGGCTGTGGGGCGGTGGAATGGCTGTGGGGGCGGTGGAATGGCTGTGGGGCGGTGGAGTGGTGGAATGGCTGTGGGGGCGGTGGAATGGCTGTGGGGGCGGTGGAATGGCTGTGGGGGCGGTGGAATGGCTGTGGGCGGTGGAATGGTGGAATGTGGGGCGGTGGAATGGCTGTGGATGGTGGAATGGTGGAATGGTGGAATGGCTGTGGGCGGTGGAATGGCTGTGGGGGCGGTGGAATGGTGGAATGGCTGTGGGGCGGTGGAATGGCTGTGGGCGGTGGAATGGTGGAATGGCTGTGGGGCGGTGGAATGGCTGTGGGGCGAGTGGAATGGTGGAATGGCTGTGGGGCGGTGGAATGGCTGTGGGGCGGTGGAATGGTGGAATGGCTGTGGGGCGGTGGAATGGCTGTGGGGCGGTGGAATGGTGGAATGGCTGTGGGCTGGTGGTGTGGCGGTGTGGAATGGCTGTGGGGCGGAATGGTGGAATGGTGGAATGGCTGTGGGGCGGTGGAATGGCTGTGGGCGGTGGAATGGTGGAATGGCTGTGGGGGCGGTGGAATGGTGGAATGGCTGTGGGGCGGTGGAATGGCTGTGGGCGGTGGAATGGGTGGAATGGCTGTGGGGCGGTGGAATGGCTGTGGGGCGGTGGAATGGTGGAATGGCTGTGGGGCGGTGGAATGGCTGTGGGGCGGTGGAATGGTGGAATGGCTGTGGGACGGTGGAATGGTTGTGGGGCGGTGGAATGGTGGAATGGCTGTGGGGCGGTGGAATGGCTGTGGGGCGGTGGAATGGCTGTGGGACGGTGGAATGGTGGAATGGCTGTGGGGCGGTGGAATGGCTGTGGGGCTGGTGGAGTGGTGGAATGGCTGTGGGGCGGTGGAATGGCTGTGAGGCGTGGAGTGGTGGAATGGTGGAATGGCTGTGGGGCGGTGGAATGGTGGAATGGTGGAATGGCTGTGGGGCGGTGGAATGGCTGTGGGCGCGGTGGAGTGGTTGTGGGGGCGGTGGAATGGCTGTGGGGCGGTGGAGTGGTGGAATGGCTGTGGGGCGGTGGAATGGTGGAATGGCTGTGGGGCGGTGGAATGGCTGTGGGGCGGTGGAATGGTGGAATGGTGGAATGGCTGTGGGGCGGTGGAATGGTGGAATGGCTGTGGGGCGGTGGAATGGCTGTGGGCGGTGAGAATGGTGGAATGGCTGTGGTGGCGGTGGAATGGTGGAATGGCTGTGGGGTGGTGGAATGGCTGTGGGGCGGTGGAATGGTGGAATGGCTGTGGTGCGAGTGGAATGGATGTGGAGGGCGATGGAATGGCTGTGGGGTGGTGGAATGGCTGTGGTGGGGCGGTGGAATGGTGGAATGGCTGTGGGGTGGTGGAATGGCTGTGGGGCGGTGGAATGGTGGAATGGCTGTGGGGGTGGAGGTGGGAATGGCTGTGGGGGCGATGGAATGGCTGTGGGGCGGTGGAATGGCTGTGGGGCGGTGGAATGGTGGAATGGCTGTGGGGTGGTGGAATGGCTGTGGGGCGATGGAATGGTGGAATGGCTGTGGGGCGGTGGAATGGTGGAATGGCTGTGGGGAGGCGTGGTGGAATGGCTGTGTGGGGCGGTGGAATGGCTGTGGGGCGGTGGAATGGTGGAGGCGATGGCTGTGGGGGGGCGTGTGGAACGTGGCTGTGGGGCGGTGGAATGGTGGAATGGCTGTGGGGCGGTGGAATGGTGGAATGGCTGTGGGGCGGTGGAATGGCTGTGGGGCGGTGGAATGGTGGAATGGCTGTGGGGGCGGTGGAATGGCTGTGGAGGCGGTGGAATGGCTGTGGGGCGGTGGAATGGTTGTGGGGCGGTGGAATGATGAGCGGAATTTCCGACCGCTCAACTTTGCTCACATACACTGCTTCTTACATAATCTATGACCAGAGAAACCAGAGAAACCAGAGGGACCAGAGAAACCAGAGGGACAAGAGAAACCAGAGGGACAAGGGAAACCAGAGGGACGAGAGAAACCAGAGAAACCAGAGGACGAGAGAAACCAGAGAAACCAGAGGGACGAGAGAAACCAGAGAAACCAGAGGGATAAGAGAAACCAGAGAAACCAGAGAAACCAGATGGATGAGAGAAACCAGAGAACCCAGAGGGACGAGAGAAACCAGAGGATGAGAGAAACCAGAGAAACCAGAGGGATGAGAGAAACCAGAGAAACCAGAGGGACGAGAGAAACCAGAGAAACCAGAGGGACGAGAGAAACCAGAGAAACCAGAGGGACGAGAGAAACCAGGGATGAGAGAAACCAGAGGGATGAGAGAAACCAGAGGGATGAGAGAAACCAGAGAAACCAGAGGGATGAGAGAAACCAGAGGGATGAGAGAACCAGAGGGATGAGAGAAACCAGAGGGATGAGAGAAACCAGAGGGACGAGAGAGAATGGAAAAGAAGAAAAAAAAGGGAGCATAAATAAATGACCAGGATACACCAGCCTGTACAGCCTCTACTGTCACCACAGACCAGCCTGTACAGCCTCTACTGTCACCACAGACCAGCCTGTATAGCCTATACTGTCACCACAGACAAGCCTGTACACCTTATACTGTCACCACGGACCAGCTTGTACACCCTATACTGTCACCACAGACCAGCCTGTACAGCCTATACTGTCACCACAGACAAGCCTGTACACCTTATACTGTCACCACGGACCAGCCTGTACAGCCTCTACTGTCACCACAGACCAGCCTGTACAGCCTATACTGTCACCACAGACCAGCCTGTACAGCCTCTACTGTCACCACAGACCAGCCTGTATAGCCTATACTGTCACCACAGACCAGCCTGTACAGCCTATACTGTCACCACTGACCAGGATAGACCAGCCTGTACAGCCTCTACTGTCACCACAGACCAGCCTGTACAGCCTATACTGTCACCACAGACCAGCCTGTACACCCTATACTGTCACCATAGACCAGCTTGTACAGCCTATACTGTCACCACAGACCAGCCTGTACAGCCTCTACTGTCACCACAGACCAGCCTGTACAGCCTCTACTGTCACCACAGACCAGCCTGTACAGCCTCTACTGTCACCACAGACCAGCCTGTACAGCCTATACTGTCACCACAGACCAGCCTGTACAGCCTCTACTGTCACCACTGACCAGCCTGTACAGCCTATACTGTCACCACTGACCAGCCTGTACAGCCTCTACTGTCACCACAGACCAGGATGACCAGCCTGTACAGCCTATACTGTCACCACAGACCAGCCTGTACAGCCTATACTGTCACCACAGACTAGGACCAGCCTGTACAGCCTATACTGTCACCACAGACCAGCCTGTACAGCCTATACTGTCACCACAGACCAGCCTGTACAGCCTATACTGTCACCACAGACCAGGTAGCCAGCCTGTACAGCCTATACTGTCACCACAGACCAGCCTGTACAGCCTATACTGTCACCACTGACCAGGATAGACCAGCCTGTACAGCCTATACTGTCACCACTGACCAGGATAGACCAGCCTGTACAGCCTCTACTGTCACCACAGACCAGCCTGTACAGCCTATACTGTCACCACTGACCAGGATAGACCAGCCTGTACAGCCTATACTGTCACCATAGACCAGCCTGTACAGCCTATACTGTCACCACAGACCAGCCTGTACAGCCTATACTGTCACCACAGACCAGCCTGTACAGCCTATACTGTCACCACAGACCAGCCTGTACAGCCTATACTGTCACCACAGACCAGCCTGTACAGCCTATACTGTCACCACTGACCAGGATGATAGACCAGCCTGTACAGCCTCTACTGTCACCACAGACCAGCCTGTACAGCCTATACTGTCACCACAGACCAGCCTGTACAGCCTATACTGTCACCACAGACCAGCCTGTACAGCCTCTACTGTCACCACTGACCAGCCTGTACAGCCTATACTGTCACCACAGACCAGCCTGTACAGCCTCTACTGTCACCACAGACCAGCCTGTACAGCCTATACTGTCACCACTGACCAGCCTGTACAGCCTATACTGTCACCACTGACCAGCCTGTACAGCCTATACTGTCACCACAGACCAGCCTGTACAGCCTCTACTGTCACCACTGACCAGCCTGTACAGCCTATACTGTCACCACAGACCAGGATGATACCCCAACCACACACACACCGCCATAACACACCCATGAATGAGTAATACACAGCTAGTCTTTAATATGGGGAATTCACTGAGTGGACGAAGGCTCCAACAACCATACAAAAGGTATCCTTAGGTCTTTGGAGCCTAGCTATATTGGTAACGGAGTGTGTGTGTGTGTGTGGGGACAGCTGCTCTCTCGTGCGGTATTATCCGAGAATTGATTGCATCCCTCCTCTCACAATGAACAGGACAAAAACCCAGGAGGGACGAGAGGAGAGGGAGAGAATGTCTGTCTGTGTGTCTTGTCTGTATTTCTGTCTGTCTCTCTGTATTTATGTCTGTGTGTGTCTGTATTTCTGTGTGTCTGTATGTGTATCTGTCTGTATTTCTGTCTGTCTTGTCTGTATTTCTGTCTGTGTCTCTCGGTGTGTCTGTCTGTATTTACGTATGTGTGTCTGTCTGTGTCTCTCTGTGTTTCTGTCTGTATTTCTGTCTGTGTGTGTCTGTCTGTCTGTCTGTCTGTCTGCCTGTGTGTCTGTGTGGTGATACTGGCAGAACAGCAGCACAGATGTAGGTGATACATCACACTACTATAAAAGGAGCCAATTCACCAATACAGCTTCAGCAATGTATTTATTAATATTGTAATAAGACGGTAATAGAAGTGTAATTCTACAGTTTAGTCCATTTGTTTGTAACGGTGAGACCTATAGGTCTGTCAGTAAAGTAAAGTTAACCACTCCATAGAAAATAAACACAGTGTAAATTGTTCATTCTAGTTGTATTGGTTGGACCTGTAATCCTATATAACTAACCTAAAGTAAATCACAGATTAACAATGTTAATGTCAGTGGTTCATTCTATAGTTCAGTAATGGGTTTACAGGCCTATAAGTAATAAATCCATCACAGATCAACAATGTTAATGTCAGTGGTTCATTCTATAGTTCAGTAATGGGTTTACAGGCCTATAAGTAATAAATCCATCACAGATCAACAATGTTAATGTCAGTGGTTCATTCTATAGTTCAGTAATGAGTTTACAGGCCTATAAGTAAAGTAATAAATCCATCACAGATTAACACATATAACGTAAATGTTTCTGTGAAGCCGCTTGCCAGGCTGCGACATGTAAAACAGACACCAACGGGGTCAGCAGCATCATCCAGCAGGCTATTTACAGCCACTGGGGGTCAAGCCGTGTGAAATCCGATCCGAGTTTCAATCACGGACAAGAAAACTCACACCAACCGCTGACTAAAACACCTCCAGCCCTCCAACATACTGGCGACCTAAAGCACCTGACACACCGCCACCACCAGACCCAAAACGGCCATCTCCATTTCAAATGCGGGGCCATCCCCTCTCCAGTCACTGGTAAGATCCTTTGTCATTATTCCATGTTAATGACGTGATGACCGATCAATCAAGGCGGCCTCAGCAAACTCATTCTAGTTAATTAGTCCGCCGGGCGGTCGTCAAAGTTAACAGTATTTATATAAAGGAAGAGGGGAGGAGGAGAGAGAATAACAACAGAGAGAGAGAGAGAGAGAGATGGAGGGAATAAAAACAGAATAACAACAGAGAGA
>NW_027011172.1:0-25728 GCF_036934945.1 Oncorhynchus masou masou | reverse complement strand
CAACTTCTTATCATATACCTCTAGCAGTCTGCCACAGTCTGCCACAGATTATCTCTGTCCCAACTTCTTATCATATAACCTCTAGCAGTCTGCCACAGATTATCTCTGTACCAACTTCTTATCAACACCTCTAGCAGGCTGCCACAGATCACATTTGCCATAGGTGGATTAGTCTATTTTATTTACAGTCCCAATCTACCTCTAGTCTCATCACGATATCTCTGTTGCTGAGTGACTGAGCGGTAGGTGGGTTTGATCCTGGAGTCTTTAACAACTGAGCTATATTGTCGTTTAGCCTGTAGCTTTAGCCATCAGGACAATAGTTATTGTAATTAGACAATGGTATGGATGACAGCATAATGTGTGTGTCACCTGGGTTGTCCTGTAATGTATAATTACTGTGATCCGTCTAATCGTTTCCAAGGGGTCCCCAATGGGTCCCCGAGGGCCTCTAGGGTTACACAGTACCACAGCTGTTTGGACATATTGCTGGACCAAATCACCACAGGGACAGGTGGGGGGCACTAAACAGTTATCTTTAGTTACAAAGGCCTACATTCAATTATTTAGAGACTTTAATTTATTTAGATATGTTTACGTATATATTACTAAATATAGACATCATGATAAGCAAATCATAAATGTCTGAATTAAACATTAAAAATAAACATTTACTAGAATGCTATCAGCGTTATAAAAAAATTGTGGGAGCATTGGTCAGGTCTACCCAATAAATAACATTAAGTTTCTTAATGACGCGTTGGCATTTACCTCCCAAATAAAGACAGAATTGTTAGGCTATTTTCCACTTAATGTAGACTGTATGTATGTCTATGACTATGTCTCCACATGTGTGTATATGGTATTACCGTGTAATGATGAGACTCGTTATTTCTGTATAGGCTACAGTCTATGTGACGACCCCAATAAAGCCCCATAATAATTTGTCCATCCCAACTGCATAGCCGGAAAGCTGGCCTTAAATAAACGATCGCGTGCAGAACAATGTAATCACGTCGGAATGAATAGGTGTCATTAATTAGGGTTCATATATGGCTCATTCCATCATTTTCTGCTCCTCCAAATACGTGATGGCCTATCACTGCCATTCAGCCATGCAATTTCGGCCTCTCGCCTTTTAGAAACCATACAGTCGACCGACCATCATTTCAAGGTAAATTAGAACAAAGATAGATGCCATTACCATACAAGAAGAGCCCGTGTTGATGCTATGCCCGATGTTAAATCGTCAGTGTCCCGACGCTACAACGTAGAGACCGTAGCCAGCCCCCCCAAAAAACTGTTTCTTCCCTGGAGAAAGGCGGTAGTCCTGTGACAGCGAGGCTGCGCGCGCGCAGACGGTGTCCTCGGTTTTCTCCGGTACGTAGTATTTTGACAGGAGAGAGCTGTCCTCACCCTGCGAGCAAACCGTTATTTTGATAGTCTATGAAGCATATGCTATAGTACATCAGGTTTATAAGGAACGCTGTCAAACAGATGTAACTACAAAATATAATAATTTATAAACAATAATGCCTATCCTGACAGAAACAAATCTATAATTTCCATGGCAACGCATAGGCTATATCTATTCTATAGACAAGTAATCCAAATTAGTACATTTATTTGATGGTAAGCATCATTTGTGTGGAAGTTTATTGTTGACATTCCTATGATGTGATGGCCTTGTAGCTGTCCTGGGTCAAATACATGGACATGTCTTTCTGGATGTAATAGGTTGTTACATATATATTTTTTAACCTTTATTTAACCAGGCAAGTCAGTTAAGAACAAATTCTTATTTTCAATGACGGCCTAGGAACAGTGCCAAATTAACTGCATTTAGGGCCTGTTCAGGGCAGAACTTTGTACCTTGTCAGCACGGGGGTTTGAACTAGTCAACCTTCCACTAGTCCACCCTCTAACCACTAGATATACTCTGGATGCCTGACTGGGCTCCACCCAACCGTGTCCCAT
This sequence comes from Oncorhynchus masou masou, assembly GCF_036934945.1. Lineage (NCBI taxonomy): Eukaryota > Metazoa > Chordata > Actinopteri > Salmoniformes > Salmonidae > Oncorhynchus > Oncorhynchus masou. Next base: position 23,751 of record NW_027011172.1, on the reverse strand, counting down.
TAACATTCCACCTATCATGTGTAAATGCATCATCTCCACCATAACCGTTGGCTTTACTAAGTTATCATCAACATCTGACATGCACATATATGTGTTTCCCAGATGGATTAAGACGAGAATGTGTGAGGGAAAGCAGGTCACCTTTTCTCTCTTTGTTATTCAAAAGTCTTTGTTATTCTTTGAGGAAAATCAAATAGTTGTAGTATTCTGTAAAGGTTTAAGGCATGACGGCCCGACAGTTCATTTCCCCTATTCTGACTGTTTTAAATTTGGACAATGACTTCAGTTTGATTGCCACTTTCCTCAAGTAAGACATCAGTGGTGATGGGGGGAGGGGGAGGGTGAAGGGTTGGAAAGGGGAGGGAGTTCTTACCCCAGAGAATGGAACACAGGACACAACAGTTCAGTGAACTGTTTGAAGGCTCAGCTCCATGGGGGATTAAATGGGGTGAATTGAGAATTGATTTTCCCCAACTGGGTTTAGAAGTGGTAGTGGTGATGTTGGTGGTGGGTCGGGGCCTCAGCTCAGGACTGTTGGCTGGTCATCTGGGTGCGTCCTGGGGGTTAGAAGTTGAGTTGTGATGGGGTCACAGTGGTGGGTCAGACTTTAAAGGCCCACTATGGAACAATAGACCTTTCACAGCCTGTCTGTGAGGAGACAGACAGGTCAGGCTAGGGGTGAAGAGACAGACAGGTCAGGCTATGAGTGAGGAGACAGACAGGTCAGGCTATGAGTGAGGAGACAGACAGGTCAGGCTAGGGGTGAAGAGACAGACAGGTCAGGCTATGAGTGAGGAGACAGACAGGTCAGGCTATGGGTGAGGAGACAGACAGGTCAGGCTATGGGTGAGGAGACAGACAGGTCAGGCTAGGGGTGAGGAGACAGACAGGTCAGGCTAGGGGTGAGGAGACAGACAGGTCAGGCTATGGGTGAGGAGATAGACAGGTCAGGCTATGGGTGAGGAGACAGACAGGTCAGGCTATGGGTGAGGAGATAGACAGGTCAGGCTAGGGGTGAGGAGACAGACAGGTCAGGCTATGGGTGAGGAGACAGACAGGTCAGGCTATGGGTGAGGAGACAGACAGGTCGGGCTAGGGGTGAGGAGACGGACAGGTCAGGCTAGGGTGAGGAGACAGACAGGTCAGGCTAGACAGACAGGTCAGGCTATGGGTGAGGAGACAGACAGGTCAGGCTATGGGTGAGGAGACAGACAGGTTAGGCTATGAGTGAGGAGACAGACAGGTCAGGCTATGGGTGAGGAGATAGACAGGTCAGGCTAGGGGTGAGGAGACAGACAGGTCAGGCTATGGGTGAGGAGATAGACAGGTCGGGCTAGGGGTGAGGAGACAGACAGGTCAGGTCAGGGGTGAAGAGACAGACAGGTCAGGCTATGGGTGAGGTGATAGACAGGTCAGGAGTGAGGAGACAGACAGGTCAGGTTAGGGGTGAAGAAACAGACAGGTCAGGCTATGGGTGAGGAGACAGACAGGTCAGGGGGTGAGGAGACAGACAGGTCAGGCTAACCACAGACAGGTCAGGCTATGGGTGAGGGGACAGACAGGTCAGGCTAAGGAGCATTCAGGCCAGGCTATCAGGATACAGACAGGTCAGGCTAGGGGTGAGGATACAGACAGGTCAGGCTAAGGAGACAGACAGGTCAGGCTAGGGGTGAGCAGACAGGTCAGGCTATGGGTGAGGATAGACAGGTAGGCTATGAGGACCAGGTCAGGCTATGGGTGAGGATACAGTGCAGGCCATCCTGTCTGTTGGCTGAGGACACATCGACATCAGGCTGGTGGTGGGGCTTCTGACATTCTCTCAGGCTAGGGGTGAACCTGAGAAGCAATGAAAGAAAGGTCAGGCTCTGAGGAGACAGACAGGTTTGAAGAGACAGACAGTGAGGCTTGAGGAGACAGACCAGTCAGGCAGTGAGGAGACAGACAGGCATTTTCAGTCACTTCCTGTCCCAATGCATTCCCTTCACTCTGCCAGGTCTGCTCATCAGAGAGGCAAGGGACAGGGCCTCAAAGCAGATCGCCTCACAGTAGATGGGACCCAGCAATACAGTGCAGGCCATCCTGTCTGTTGGCTAAACTCCACAGCAGCGACACATCGCCATCTACTGGTGGTGGGGCTTCTAGACATTCTCTCCACTGAACCTGAGAAGCAATGAAACAAAGTTCCTCTGCGGATACTTTTATCCAGAGTGACTTACAACAGACTGACAGTGAGGGGATACATTTTCAGTGTGTGCGTGTGATCTCTGCTAGCGTTACACACACACACACTCGCACACGCACACACACACACACTCACGCACACACGCACGCACGCACACACGCACACACACACGACCTGTGTGACGTGAAGGACGTACAAGGACACCACATGTTTCTTTTCAAACGCAGTCACATTTATTGTCCTTTTCTATGCCCAGTCACTGAGCAGTCTGATGAGCTGTCAAATCAATACGATATAATGCAGTCAATGGAGGTCTCACGTTTACCCAAAAATAAATACAAGACTGAAATAGTGTTGCACAGCTCCAAAATATACAAAGGCTTGGAATTAATTCATTAATTAATCATGTAAACTTTGAAAATATTTTACAAAAAAGAAAAAAGATCTTTGCAACATTTTTAAAAAGGTTTACTATTTACATTTAGTTTTGTACAAAAATACAAAAAGGTGATACAATCTGTCATGTTCCAGCTTTGAGCCAGGTGCATCTTGTACCGCCCGAGCCAGGTGCATCTTGTACCGCCCGAGCCAGTTACACTGTACCACTCATCCTTTTAAATAGTTGCTTTTGTTTTTCATCTTTTTAAAGTAGGTTTTTCATGTTTTAATGTTTAAAGTTTCAAAATCATTTTTTTTGTGTGTTGGTTCTTTCCAGTACACTTCTGACTCTCTGAAACCCTTTGGCAGAAGCATGGTCTGTGCTCTCCTGATCATGCATCCTAAATTAATGAACCATGTATAATATATTTTAATCTATAGGGGAAATACAGTCTTTTACACAAATCATCACATATCATCATCAATATAACTTCAGGTTACAGCAAAAAGGAAAACACTTCACAAGCTCCACTATACCAGTGCAATAGGAGAATATTGTTTTGTTTGTTTTTCAACTTAAGGGAATCATGTCTCAGAGGAAAATAGTATTTTTTTTAAATCCAAGGTTAAAAGGTGTCAAGGTCAATGCAAACAAGAGAAGACTATTACCTCTGGCTCTCACTTCTGTGTTGGGGTATTACACTTCTGTGTTGGGGTATTACACTTCTGTGTTGGGGTATTACACTTCTGTGTTGGGGTATTACACTTCTGTGTTGGGGTATTACACTTCTGTGTTGGGGCATTACACTTCTGTGTTGGGGCATTACACTTCTGTGTTGGGGTATTACACTTCTGTGTTGGGGGTATTACACTTCTGTTTGTGGGGCCTGGACTCAGACGAACCAATGTCTTTAGTCTGTGGGGCCTGGACTCAGATGAACCAATGTCTTTAGTCTGTGGGGCCTGGACCAATGTCTTTAGTCTGTGGGGCCTGGACTCAGACTTTCTGTAGACTCAGACAAACCAATGTCTTTAGTCTGTGGGGCCTGGACTCAGACAAACCAATGTCTTTAGTCTGTGGGGCCTGGACTCAGATGAACCAATGACTTTAGTCTGTGGGGCCTGGACTCAGATGAACCAATGTCTTTAGTTTGTGGGGCCTGGACTCAGACAAACCAATGTCTTTAGTCTGTGGGGCCTGGACTCAGACAAACCAATGTCTTTAGTTTGTGGGGCCTGGACTCAGATGAACCAATGTCTTTAGTTTGTCTGGCCTGGACTCAGATGAACCAATGTCTTTAGTCTGTGGGGCCTGGACTCAGATGAACCAATGTCTTTAGTCTGTGGGGCCTGGACTCAGATGAACCAATGTCTTTAGTCTGTGGGGCCTGGACTCAGATGAACCAATGTCTTTAGTCTGTGGGGCCTGGACTCAGATGAACCAATGTCTTTAGTCTGTGGGGCCTGGACTCAGACAAACCAATGTCTTTAGTTTGTGGGGTTTGGACTCAGACAAACCAATGTCTTTAGTCTGTGGGGCCTGGCCTAGGGGGAAATGGCTACATTGCTACTTTACCGAAAGTTGAAAGACACTTGCAATGGGAACACAAATCATCAAAATATAATCTATATATTTTTTTGGGCTGCATACAGATTATGTCAAACTACTGTTACTAATCCATATGAACAATTAAAAATGACTTCAGAGGATCCCAAATATCTACTCAAGGTGGATTTTGACACTATATAGTTTAACGTTCATATTCTAAGACTGAGTCAGAAATGGCTCCCTTTTATTCCCTATGTAGTGCACTACTTTTGACCAGAGCCCTATGGGGTAGTGCACTAGGTAGGGAATAGGGTGCCATTTGGGATGCATTCTAAGAATGCACCGTCACGTTGAGCATCAGCCAGTTCAGTTCAATCATGATGTTATTATAGACTCTGATATGAAATGTCTTTACGTTTCACCATCATTCCTCTTCTAGGTTATTCAATATGATAGTAAAATAACTCTCTGGATAAAATATCCTGTGATTAAAAATAGTTTCTATACAATTCTGTATAATTATTGTCATTAATGAATGTCATCTTGTAGATCCTGGCAAGTTGTCGCACCATAATCTACATTTAAAAGAGAGACACAATGCATAGAGAGGTACCTGTCTCTTGGTTCCCCAATGTTCCCCAATGTTCCCCAGTGTCTAACTAGCCATTTTGTGTCATTTTGACCACAGAAAGGTTCACCAAACTCCTAGATATATATAGTATGGCATTTCAACACCAGGCAAATGAATGGCTGCAGTTTTATAGTCCAACAGTTTGTAAAACGATAAGATGAAATAGAATGTTAACACAATTATACCACACACTCTTAGAGAAAAAGGTTCCGAAAGGGTTCTTCAGCTCTTCCCATAGGAGAACCCTTTTTAGTTCCAGGTAGAACCCCTTTAAGTTCCATGTAGAACCCTCTGTAGAAAGGGTTCTACATGGAACAAAAAAGGGTTCTACCTAGAACTAAAAGGGTTATACTTGGAACCAAAAGGGTTCTTCAAAGGGTTCTCCTATAGGGACAGCCGAAAAACCCTTTCAGGTTCTAGATAGCACCTTTTTTTCTAAGAGTACAGGGAGGAATTGTAGTGCGTTGCCCTACCTAACGACGACCCTACCTCTACCTGCTCTGCTCACTGTCCACGTAATACATACATACACGCAGATGTGCACGCACACATACACACACAAGTGCACACGCATGCACATACCCATCCTACCTCCCTCAAGTCCCATCTCAAGCTCAATTCATCTGATCTTTTTACAAGGATTTCACCCTGGATCTTTTTACTAATAGCTAACTCCAGAACGTACTCATCCCTTACCTGGAACCTACGTAATAACTAACTCCAGAACATACTCATCCCTTGGAACCTACGTGATAACTAAATCCAGAACGTACTCATCCCTTACCTGGAACCTACATAATAACTAACTCCAGAACGTACTCATCCCTTACCTGGAACCTACGTAATAACTAACTCCAGAACGTACTCATCCCTTACCTGGAACCTACGTAATAACTAACTCCAGAACATACTCATCCCTTACCTGGAACCTACGTGATAACTAACTCCAGAACGTACTCATCCCTTACCTGGAACCTACGTAATAACTAACTCCAGAACGTACTCATCCCTTACCTGGAACCTACGTGATAACTAACTCCAGAACGTACTCATCCCTTACCTGGAACCTACGTAATAACTAACTCCAGAACGTACTCATCCCTTACCTGGAACCTACGTAATAACTAACTCCAGAACGTACTCATCCCTTACCTGGAACCTACGTAATAACTAACTCCAGAACGTACTCATCCCTTACCTGGAACCTAGGTACTCTTATAGCTTTCTTACGTTTTTCCAAATTCTCTGTTTGATTGTCCAGTCATTTTTTGTTCATTTTACAGTACAAGATACCCCCCTGTCCATGAACACAACTATACAAAACAGAATTGTCAAACATTTTCTACATATATTGAATTACACCCAACTTTACATATTCAAAAATGAAACTGAAAATTCGATATCTTTTCTCGTGGTAGTATCTCTAACAGATATTTCCCCTCTTGAAAAGGATATGGTGTTTTTTAGTTTATTGCATGCGATAGATGAAAATACTAATAAAACCACGAACACCACAGTGCTCTGCAGCAACAGATATGAATTCATGTCAAATTCTAATTAGTTCACAGCTTGTTTCCTCCTGTAACCTCATACACAGTGTCAGTTCAGTTAGTTCTGCAATTCAAATTTCGCTGAGTAACAGTTGTCCTTTAATCTATGTATCTCTACGTTAGATCTGTACAAACGAACAGTAATATGGTTGCAGAGGTATTCATAGAACACATTGAGTGACTTCATTGATCTACAGTTTTGTTTTTCAATGTAGAAACACAACTCTTCAAGATTGGTCTGTTCACCAGAAAGTCATTACTTTAAATGTATAACCCATTTGTTAGGTTAAATTAGTTTAAAACCTGAAAAAACACTAGAGAGAAGCGTAATATTTGAGTGAAATCTTAAAGATTCAACCGATATTTTCACGAGGACAGATGATTTGTTGTTTCTCTTAATGAGGTTGTGTGATTAATGTGTTGGGCTTTATGACGTGCCCCTGGCTACTGATGTTACGGAACTATGGAAAGATTGCACCCCCCCCACCCCACCTACCACCTACCCCCATAGAAACAGAATCTAGTCATTCTAGAATGTAGTTATTCTATTTCTACGTCACGAATCCACTCTGCTACAAATTATGGGTTTGTGTCGTTAAAAAATGTTTTGTATGTCTCTTCATATAGCTATGTTCTTTATATTCAATACAAATATACACAATAGGAATTTTCCATTATAAGATTAGTTTTATTTTTCTCAAGGAATATTCTTGAAGAATTCATAATGACGAAGTGCAAAGGAGAAGTGAGGCTTTGAAAACCCGATCCATTTCAACCTCCCAGCTAGCTAGCCAAACATTAGTGGTAAAGACCCTCGATAGCTTTTCTCTCTTTGTTTGTTTTTATAGTCCTAAATATCTCCTCTAGAGTAGTCAGTGAATCCCCGGCATGGCCCTCCAGCGCAGAAAGGCCACAGCACGATTGTCCCATCATCTCTTCTGACACCTTGACATCTGCACCACATCACTTCAACAAGACCAAATATTTCCCTTATGTGTCCCTGCCAGGAATCCCTGCACTGAGAGCTCTTCTAGGGGCAGAGGTCATTCCTATTTCTTTACATGTAGTTTATCTATGTGAGGATGGCATGTATACCTATGTGTGCTGTTAACTCACTCTTGGTAAAACAATACTTTGACACATGGCTGTCAATAGCGATCACAGTCCATTGTTTTGTGTTGGGGCGGTAGCAATACAAAACATATAGCTTATTCATTTTTGTCGACTGGGAATATTTTGTTTATGGTTGAAATAATGACCTGTCCTCTGGGTAAGTGTAGAGAGAAATGCAATTCTTTCGGAAAGCAGTTATTTTAGGGTCACGTTAGGACACGACATACAAGTCATCCAACATCCAAGAAGATAAAAAATTACGATGGATGTCCATTTGCTCCAACACACACACAGGTTGTCTTATCGCTCCATTTTTCTCTTCTTGTCCACGTTTCACTCAATACAGGATCTTGGGTTATTTAAAAAGGGAGTTCAAAGTTCAAAACAAGAACATTTTTTTTTCTTTCTTTACACTCTGAACAAAACACAAAGTTGTGTTCTTCAGTTCTGCACCAAGATATCAAACCCCCAGGCAGGTAGTCCAGAGTCGTCTTCTCTCTGGTTATACCCTCTTTGTTGAGTTGTGTATCCGTCAGTACTCAGTAGATAAGAACAGTAACAGCACTGAACCAGATCCATATAAATATGTCTATGTCCCAAATGGCACCCTATTCCTTATATGGGCCCTGGTCAAAAGTAGCACACCAAATAAGGATTAGGGTACATGTTTCTGCACTGAGCAGAGCGATCATTACGCGGAGCGATCATCATGGGGACTCCCATCTGAGTTCTCAGTCTCCCCCCTCTGATATGACCTGCATGGGTGCCGTGTAGAGTCGGCTACGGGTGCTGTAGCGACTACTATTGGCTGCAGGGGGGATCCGGGAACGCCCCTGTCTGGACGAAGCCGACGTGGGGGGTGTTTTAGGGCTGAAGCTGTCTGAACTGGGCCTGGGGAAGAGGCTGGGGGGGAAGAGTCGCTCCCGGCCGCCTGCAATGATGGCTCCTGCAGGGAGGGGGGCTCCTCGGTGGTGTACCTGACCTGGCCCTCAGCAGCCAAGGGGTGCCCAGGGGACTTAGGGGCAATGGGGCTCTTGAGGATCTCTGTAGCAGACATGCGGTAGCTGGAATCAGTCCGGCTGCCCTTCTTCAGGAGAAGCAGCTTGAACTCCTCGTTGGAGGTGCTGGACTTCTTGGCGCTGCGGTAGATGGGTCCTGGGGTGCGCTGGGTCCCGGCCGCGGTCAGGGTGGAGAGGGCTGGGGCGGGGGGGATGATGAGAGGGGGCGGAGGAGGGATGGCTGGGAGGATAGCTGCAGGTGGAACGACGGCAGCCGGAGGAGGACACAGACGGCTCTTCCCACTCAGCTCTCCAGAGTCCTTACGGCCCAGGACTTTTCTCTTGGACCTAGAATAGGAGAGTGTTACACGGTTCAGGTAAACAGGACATTTTATAGCCCATTCTGGTTCTGATGGGTTTCTGCTGTGTTCTGATGTCTGTGGGTTTCTGCTGTGGTTCTGATGTCTGACTGCTGTGGTTCTGATTTTATAGCCCATTCTGATGGGTTTCTGTGGTTCTGATGTCTGATGGGTTTCTGCTGTGGTTCTAATGTCTGATGGGTTTCTGCTGTGGTTCTGATGTCTGATGGGTTTCTGCTGTGGTTCTGATGTCTGATGGGTTTCTGCTGTGGTTCTGATGTCTGATGGGTTTCTGCTGTGGTTCTGATGTCTGATGGGTTACTGCTGTGGTTCTAATGTCTGATGTGTTTCTGCTGTGGTTCTGATGTCTGATGGGTTTCTGCTGTGGTTCTGATGTCTGATGGGTTTCTGCTGTGGTTTTCTGCTGTGGTTCTGAATGTCTGATGGGTTTCTGCTGTGGTTCTGATGTCTGATGGGTTTCTGCTGTGGTTCTAATGTCTGATGGGTTTCTGCTGTGGTTCTGATGGGTTTCTGCTGTGGTTCTGATGTCTGATGGGTTTCTGCTGTGGTTCTAATGTCTGATGGGTTTCTGCTGTGGTTCTGATGTCTGATGGGTTTCTGCTGTGGTTCTGATGTCTGATGGGTTTCTGCTGTGGTTCTGATGTCTGATGGGTTTCTGCTGTGGTTCTGATGTCTGATGGGTTTCTGCTGTGGTTCTGATGTCTGATGGGTTTCTGCTGTGGTTCTAATGTCTGATGGGGTTCTGCTGTGGTTCTGATGTCTGATGGGTTACTGCTGTGGTTCTGATGTCTGATGGGTTTCTGCTGTGGTTCTAATGTCTGATGGGTTTCTGCTGTGGTTCTGATGTCTGATGGGTTTCTGCTGTGGTTCTGATGTCTGATGGGTTTCTGCTGTGGTTCTAATGTCTGATGTTTCTGATGGGTTTCTGCTGTGGTTCTGATGTCTGATGGGTTTCTGCTGTGGTTCTGATGTCTGATGGCTTTCTGCTGTGGTTCTAATGTCTGATGGGTTTCTGCTGTGGTTCTGATGTCTGATGGGTTTCTGCTGTGGTTCTATGTCTGATGGGTTTCTGCTGTGGTTCTAATGTCTGATGGTTTCTGCTGTGGTTCTGATGTCTGATGGCTTTCTGCTGTGGTTCTAATGTCTGATGGGTTTCTGCTGTGGTTCTGATGTCTGATGGGTTTCTGCTGTGGTTCTAATGTCTGATGTTTCTGCTGTGGTTCTAATGTCTGATGTTTCTGCTGTGGTTCTGATGTCTGATGGGTTTCTGCTGTGGTTCTGATGTCTGATGGGTTTCTGCTGTGGTTCTGATGTCTGATGGGTTTCTGCTGTGGTTCTAATGTCTGATGGGTTTCTGCTGTGGTTCTGATGTCTGATGGGTTTCTGCTGTGGTTCTGATGTCTGATGGGTTTCTGCTGTGGTTCTGATGTCTGATGGTTTCTGCTGTGGTTCTAATGTCTGATGGGTTTCTGCTGTGGTTCTGATGTCTGATGGGTTTCTGCTGTGGTTCTAATGTCTGATGGGTTTCTGCTGTGGTTCTGATGTCTGATGGGTTTCTGCTGTGGTTCTGATGTCTGATGGGTTTCTGCTGTGGTTCTGATGTCTGATGGGTTTCTGCTTTTCTAATGTCTGATGGGTTTCTGCTGTGGTTCTGATGTCTGATGGGTTTCTGCTGTGGTTCTGATGTCTGATGGGTTTCTGCTGTGGTTCTGATGTCTGATGGGTTTCTGCTGTGGTTCTGATGTCTGATGGGTTTCTGCTGTGGTTCTAATGTCTGATGGGTTTCTGCTGTGGTTCTAATGTCTGATGGGTTTCTGCTGTGGTTCTAATGGTTCTAATGTCTGATGGGTTTCTGCTGTGGTTCTAATGTCTGATGGGTTTCTGCTGTGGTTCTAATGTCTGATGGGTTTCTGCTGTGGTTCTAATGTCTGATGGGTTTCTGCTGTGGTTCTAATGTCTGATGGGTTTCTGCTGTGGTTCTGATGTCTGATGCATTTCTGCTGTGGTTCTAATGTCTGATGTTTCTCTGTTTGTGATGTCTGATTTGCTGCAACCTTGTGTTCTCTGTTTGTAAAACAATGAAGATCTTTTGAACTGAAATGAAGATAGTGACAGATAAATGTAATAATAATATTGGTTATGACAAGTACAGCTATAACCCAGTGAGTCAAAAATAATACAGTTATTTGAAGTGAATTGAAAGTGACCTGTGGATCATGGCGAACAGGTCTTCAGTAGTACGTGATTTGCTGGGCGACATGAAGACAACATCATCATCAGGTTTGGTTGTTTCGTCAGTCAGAGGAGAGAGGGAGTTGTCACTGGGACTAGTAGACTCTGGAGGAAAAGGAACAGGAGGTTATAGGGAATACCATGCCAGATCTGATCACATTCCTTATAGGTCATTAAAGACTAGAGATGAGAGGACCACAACAGAACAGAAGTGATCTGATCACATTCCTTATAGGTCATTAAACCCTCTAGAGATGAGAGGACCACAACAGAAGTGATCTGATCACATTCCTTATAGGTCATTAAACCCTCTAGAGATGAGAGGACCAGAACAGAAGGAAGAGAAAGGGGATTATACTGTTACTTGAAGTCTCTTAAATTAATACATCAATTCAAAAACAATTCATTGCTAAAAAGTCTCAAAGTAAAATAAAGTTTTAAGTAAAGTACTAAAGCTGCAATATGTCACTTTTTGGGTGACCCGACAAAATTCACATAGAAATGTGTTTATATAGATCTGTCATTCTCATTGAAAGCAAGTCTAAGAAGTCGTATAGATCTGTTCTATGTGCTCTATTTCTACGCTTCCCGTTTTTGCGTCTTTTACTTGTGGTTTTGTACACCAGCTTCAAACAGCTGAAAATACAACATTTTTGGTTATGGATAAGATATTTCACAGCGCTTTAGATGGTACAATGACTCACTACACTATATTTGCTTGTTGTGACACATAAACTGAAATTAGGCGAACTGTTCTAATTTTTGAAACCAGGAAATGGCGGAGGGATTTCTGCATAACGCATAATATTTAAGTAGGGTACAAGTAAAATCTACCAGTCCAGACTGACCTTTGCTGAAGTAGTCCTCTGTGTCCGGTGTGGTGGAGTCATCTCTGCTGTTATCCTGAGAGGCACTTCTGGTAGGAACCCCTGATGATGTCATCTCATAGCGGTCCTCTCCACTCCGACCTCTTAGATCTATCACATGGCTGATTGAGTAAGGGTGTGATGCTTCCATCGTTACACCGGGCACTTTGTCAGGACCGCTGCTTGGGCCCAAGTCCCACCTCTGGACCATTTGACTGTGACAGGAGTGTGTCTGTGACTGGCTGTGATAATGTGACTGGGACTGATATGAGTGGGACTCCTCTAGCGTCTCGTACGTCGGTGGTTCCCTTGGATGATCTCTTTGATGATATTCTCGATATTCTCTAATGAGGCCTTGACTGTGACTCATAACCCTTGATATCTCTCTATCGTGCTCTTCCTCCTCCTCGTCTTCTTCGTCCTCTATCCGCTCCCCTAGCACGTGGCACTCCGGGTGTGTAGTAGGAATCACGGGTTCTGGAGTTGGCGGTGGCGCTCGGTGCGTGGGTTCCTCAAGTTCCAAAGGTTCCGCAGGGCGCGTCCGGAACGCCGTCATTGCCCAGAAGGTTCCGGGGCTGTAGCGGTCCTGCCGGTGCCTGGCCAGGCTCTCATAGGTCGGGGGGCCGTCCGGGTGCTGCATGGGGGTGGGGTGGTGCTGGGGCTGGGGTACAGAGTGGTGGTGGTGCTCCTGAGAAGGGTGGTGGGGTCCTGGGTCGGTGGTGGTGGGGGTTTCTGGGCGATGGGTCTCCTGGGTGGCAGGGGCCTGGTGTTGGTGTCAGAGTGGGGGGTCACGATGGTTACACTGGGCATCTTGGGTCTGGTGGCAGGGGCCCCTGAAGCCTCGTGGGCCCATGCTTGTGGAGGTGGTGGAGGCTCCTGGCCCTGAGCACCCTGAGCCTGGCCCCGGGCCTGGGGCTGAGAACCATCGGTGGCCCTGTGGCCGATGGAACGTAGCTGGACGGAGCGCAGCACAGTGGGGGTGATGGCCAGGGCCATGGGGTTGGCAGCAAGTGGGGCCTCTGGAGTCAGAGTGGTTCCATTGATATACACAGAGGGGGCTGCACTAGCGTTAGCACTAGCACTAGCGTTAGCATTAGAACTAGCGTGAGCGTTAGCACAAGCTTTAGCGTTAGCACTAGCTTTAGCACTAGCATTAGCGTTAGCGGCTGCAGTGTTACACGCGGTGGCCCGGGCCTCTGCTGCTGCTGCTGCCCTCTGCTTGTTCTGGTGCAGCGTGTGCATGTGGGTCCGGTGGGCCAGAGTGGGTAACGGCCGGCTGCCATGGGCGCTGTGAAGAGAACTTAAGTCCAGCTGGGTGGGTGGAGCCGGAAGTCATAGTCCTTCCTGGATGACGAGGAAGAGGAAGAGGAACAGGAAGAGGAGGATCCAGAGGCCGAGCTAGAGAACTGGGTCTGGGCCTGGTGCTGCAGCGAGGATAGAGAAGACTTCCTCTCGGGGACTTTGGGTTTCCGTTTCCCGCTGGTCGGAGAGAGCGGGCCGGGGAAGAACGCTAATGGGAATGAAGACGTGGGCGTCTCGGATTGGCTGGAGTATCCGCTGGAGGGCGGCGAGGCCAGCCAGCTTCTCAGGAGAGCCCAGCTTGAAGTCTCCATCCCCGGGGGAAGAGGAGGGGAGGTGGGCCTGGAGGAGCTGGAACCAGAGCCGGAGGAATGCATCAACGCCTGGGTCTCTCCCCGGGAGAGGAGGAGCTGCCCACTGGCGACTTGATGCATTCAATAACAGTAGTAACCGTAGCAGTGCTGGAGTTGGACAAGGAGCCGTTGGGGTCCAGGTTATTTTGGGATTTCAAGTCGTTGAGGAACCAGAGGTCTGCATAGTCAGACTGAACGGCGCCCTCGTCCTTGAAGGAGTGAGTGTCAGTGGACCCGAACGAGGTGGGCTCCGTCATCTCCACAGTCCTGGGGCTCCTGGGGCTCCCCATCCCCAGGCACCACCACCACCCAATGCCTCAGCCTCCAACCCAGGACTCTCCACCTCCCTGGGCTGGCCATGTCCAGCTGCAGCCTCATCTCTCTGTCTCTGGAAGACATGGGCAGGTTCAGGGTCTGGGTCTGCCCACTACTATGAATCTTTGGTTGGTCCTGGTCGCCCCGCTCATCGCCCTGCTCATCGCCCTGCTCATCGCCCTGCTCATCGCCCTGCACATGTCGCCCTGCTCCTTCGCCCTGCTCAGGGGGACGTTCTCTGGAGCACTAGCGCTACACGTCTCCTTCAGCGATGAGCTCCGTTTGGTGGGGGTGGTTTGACCTTTGGTTTCTTCAGCGGACGACACGGTCTCCCTAGCGTCATGGTGGCTCCCCTGTAGTCAGAGGACTGAGGAGGATACCCAGCCATGCCCTCTCCCTCACCAGGCGTAGCGCCCACAGTATTACCCTGGCCACAGTCAGCGCCAGAGCCCACTGCTGCATAGTTGTACATGTAGCTCCTGTAACTCTGTCCCTGCATGGAGTCAACGTGCATGGAGGATGAGTAGAAGCCCTGGGAGTCTGCTGCAGCAGGAGGGGGAGCTTCGGTCTGAGAAGCCGTCGTAGGTGCTGATGCTGGTGAAGTCTATCCTGGTCTGGTCCCCCTGGACGAACGCCTGGGGCTGAAGTCCTGACTACACAGCTGGTCCTGATCAGCCTAGAACAGGATAACATAACATTATATAAGATAAGAGGAGACAAGATAAGAGAAAGATTAGAAGAAAAGATTAGAAGAGGAGAGGTGAGGAGAGGATAATCTATATTGCTAAATAGCAGTGGTACCTGGTCTTGAGGGTAGGTCCACTCTCCTCGCTGGCAGTACTGACCCCTGCATCATCCAGCTGGTCAGTGGCTGAGGAGGTGAAGGAGCTGGACCTATGACCCTGGCCCTATAATAATAATGATAATAATTCACCATAATAATAAATACGATTTATATAGCTATTTTCCAGTAGCTCAATGTGCTTTATCTAGTTCAGTTAAGAAAATGTAGCTTAATTTTATTTACAGCTAAAATATGAACTTCCTGTACAAAAGTCCCAACCAACAATACCGTGTCCAAGTCAATAAATAAAGTATTGAAGACAGGAAGTGAAAGGTAAGTAGGATCGTCAGGAAACTCACCTGTGGCTGATCTGAATGGTACGGGTCGATGATAAAGCGGTGAGGTCATCGATGGCGTGTGGCGCGGCGTTGAGCGACAGCTCCGAGTCACAGTGGGAGGAGCCGGTCAGAGGGGGGATGCGGCGGGGGGCAGTGTCTCAGAGGTCTGGGAGGGGCATGTGGAACTGCTGCCACTCCAGTTACCACTGGACGACACTAGGTGTAGTCCTCCTTATAGGAATAATACATGTTATCTGTTTCTGTAGTGAGAGCACTTTTCTATCACATGCAGAAAGCTGTAGAAAGCTCAGTACACCCCTGGACAGGACATCATATAAGTAAGTCAGCCTTGTCCAATGCCAGAATGGCCCATTGGGCAGGACACTAGTCTATCTCCTGTTTCTGTATCTTGAGGCAGCTTGATGTACAGTACACCCCCTGGACAGGACACTAGTCTATCTCCTGTTTCTGAGACAGCTTGATGTACCAGTACACCCCCTGGACAGGACACTTCTATCTCACTGTTTCTGTATCTTGAGGCAGTGTACTTGGACAGGACTGTAGTCTATCTCCTGTTTCTGTAGTACACCCCCTGGACAGGACACTAGTCTATCTCCTGTTTCTGTAGTGAGACAGCTGGATGTACAGTACACCCCCTGGACAGGACACTAGTCTATCTCCTGTTTCTGTAGTGAGACAGCTTGATGTACCAGTACACCCCCTGGACAGGACACTAGTCTATCTCCTGTTTCTATATCTTGAGGCAGCTTGATGTACCAGTACACCCCCTGGACAGGACACTAGTCTATCTCCTGTTTCTATATCTTGAGGCAGCTTGATGTACCAGTACACCCCTGGACAGGACACTAGTCTATCTCCTGTTTCTGTAGTGAGACAGCTGGATGTACCAGTACACCCCTGGACAGGACACTAGTCTATCTCCTGTTTCTGTAGTGAGACAGCTGGATGTACAGTACACCCCTGGACAGGATACACCCCCTTGAGACAGGACACTAGTCTATCTCCTGTTTCTATATCTTGATGTGAGACAGCTGGATGTATCTCAGTACACCCCCTGGACAGGACACTAGTCTGTGCTCATCAAAAACAAACTGACAAAAACAAATCAAATGACTTCCAAAAGGCTACAAGCAAAAGAAGACAGAAGACAAGATACACAGATAAGTGAAGATGGCAACGGACAGGACGTACCTTGTGGTCTATCTGTCCTCTCAGCACCCCGTCGTAGAGACAGAGTGGATGGGGCTGCTGAAGGTGTCTGAGCTGGAGGGATGATCTCACAGTTCCCCATATCGACCTTGATGTACCCACCCCCTGGGGAGGCTGGGAGCTGGATGCCCCTCACCCCTCCATCCATCACCTGTTTCTATATCTTGTGACTGGACTCCCCTCGTCTCCTTTCTGTATCCTTGTCCTCTTCAGACTCCCCAGCTGCAGCTCTGGCATGGCCTGGTCATCCGTTTCTATATCTTACTCTCCTCACCCCTGGACGTCTTTTAACATCCAAACAAAATGACTTCCAAGGCCAAGCAAAGAAAACGTTCCGGGAGATGGCAAGTCCTCCGTCTCGTATGGAGAAGAGCTCCTCATCTTCATCGTCCCTTAATGACCTGACGGGAGGCGGACCGCCCCCTCCTCCATCATCATCCTCATCTTTCGTCCCCAGCTGCAGCTCTGTCCTGGTCCTCGTCGCCCCGTTCCGGGAGGGAAGTCCTCCGTCGTATGGAGAGAGCCCCTGCATCCGTCATCATCATCCTCTTCGAGGAGGTCCTCGTCGGGGCGGGAAGCCCTCGCGAGGAGGCTGCGGAGGCGGTGGCCATGGCCGGTGTCAGGGTGGTCGGGGACGAGGGAGATGTTCCCGGTGGAGTGGGAGAGGGAGCGGGGATTCCCCCCTGGCCGCCGCGCTGGGCACGTATCTCGTCTCCTGGATGGGCGCCACCGCCACCGGTCAGGCAGTCGTCCGTCTGGCAGCCGGAGTCCTTGGTGTCCCCTCGGAGGGACAGCTCCTCCTGACAGAGGGACAGGTGAGGGTTGGTGTGGACCACCACTGTCCTTTCCCTCGTCACTGGGACTCATCAGAGTCTGAAGGGGAAACAGGGGTGGCAGTAAGTCATCCATCAACATGATTAAAAATAAAAGTCTGAATCTCTGTTTTTCTATCAGTGAAATTCAGGCAGATGCAATATTTGTTCAAGTCTAAATGGTAGGATAAATATGCATGTTTGTTTGTCTCAGAAAATAGGATTGTGTTAAACCATCAAAGTAAAGAAACATAGAGGAGGAACAACAACTTTACAGTCAGTTGACTGAGTGGTTAATGACAGTACTTGGAGGTCAGGCACAGACAGACAGACAGTATAACAGACAGACAGCTGTACCCATGTCCTGTTGAACTCGTCTGGGGATCCCGGTGATGGTCTTCCTCCTCCTCAGCTTCCTCCTCCTCTGCAGCACAGACTGGGAGTGTACCAGGGAGCAGCGCACACTAGCCTCCCTGTCGAACCCCACCCCTGTGGAGGGAACACACGCAATGTACAACATTGATGACATTTGTGTCCGTCAAGAGTAATGTCTTTCCACATCTCACAAATGACATTCCACACAGTTTACAAGTTCCACACACTCACTAATACACAAACAACAGTTAATTAATTTATTAATTGATTCAAACAACCGACTGAGAGGGGGAGAGAGGAAAGGAGTGAGAGAAGGAGAAGTGGGCGACAGAATGTACACAGAGTGAGAGAGAGAAAAGGGAGAGAAAGAGAGAGAGCGACAGAATGTAGAGTGAGAGAGAGAGAAAGAGAGAAAGAGAGAAGCACAGAGTGAGAGAGAGGAGAGAGAGAGAAAGAGAGAGGAGAGCGACAGAATGTACAGAGTGAGAGAGAGAGAAAGGAAGAGAGAGAAGAGAGAGAGCGACAGAATGTACAGAAGAGAGAGAGAGAAAGGGAGAGAGATGCGACAGAATGTACAGAGTGAGAGAGAGAGAGGAAGAGAGAGAATGTAGAAAAAGGAGAGTGAGGAAAGAAGAGAGAGAGCGGCAGAATTGTCAGGATTTGGCCAGGGTTGTTCCGGGTTTTGGTCACTAGATGCCCCCATTGTGCTTTTTGACCTTATGTTTTCCCTTGTTCCCCATTATTATTTGCACCTGTACCTCGTTTCCCCCTGATTGTATTTAAACCCTTAGTTTCCCTCAGTTCTGTGCTCTGTGTTTGTATGTTTAGCACCCAGCCCTAGTGTTCTGTGTTTTCTTGTATTCCGGTGAGATGCTCTTGAGAATTCTGTTTGTTTTTAGTGTCTCTTGAGGAGAGTGCTATTCCTACCACCTTTTGGATTTGCCATTTTTGTATTTAGGACTTCTCCTTTTTACTTTATTAAATACACCGTCTTAAGTACTGCTGTGTCTGCCTCATCTTCTGGGTTCTGCTGACTATTCGTGGCTCAGTTGGTTAAGTGACTGTTTCTCACTCCGGAGACCCAGGTTAGTAACCGGGTCCTGACAGAAATGTACAGAGTGAGATAGAGAGAGAAGAGAGAGAGAGACAGAGATGTAGAGAGTTAGAGAGAGAGAGAGAGGGAGCGACAGAATGTACAGAGTGAGAGAGAGAAAGGGAGAGAGAGAGAGCGCGACAGAATGTACAGAGTGAGGAGAGAGAGAGAGACAGAATGTACGGAGAGAGTGAGAGAGAGAGACGCGATTGAGAGAATATCAGACACATCCAGGGACAGACATTGGAGCTATGTTGTGTTTACCAGTGACGTTGATGGGGATGATGCACGGGACACGACTGCTGGGTCCTCTTCATCCTCTCCTGAGGGTGGGCAGAGGCAGGGCCTTGGACCCAGTTGGTCTGCTTGTCCAGTGTGGAGGGGTTGGGGATAGCACCAGTAGACCTGTGGCCCACTGCACTCAGCATCAGGGTCAGTGGTAGTGGCAGCCTGAAGCAGATGGAGAGAGATACAGTCAGTTGGTGTTGTAGGGTTAGAGTAACACCTAGAAAAGTTACAAATGGTATACTTAATCAATAAGGCACAAGGGGTGTGGTATGTGGCCAATATACCCGGCTAAGGGAGGCTGTTCTTTGGCACAACCCGAGGTGCCTTATTGCTATTATAAACTGGTTATCAGCACAATTAGAGCAGTAAAAATAAATGTTTTGTCATACCCGTGGTATACGGTCTGATATACCACGGCTGTCAGCCAATCAGCATTCAGGCCTGGAACCAGCCAGGTTATAATATTCTCGATATACTCTACCACTATAGGACCAGAGCATCATGGCTCACTATATAGGGAATAGAGAACAAGGCCCTTTTCAACACATGCTTAGATGTATTATACAAAGGCCAACATACAAAGTACATTGTCTTCAGGCAGTTACTTAACTCTTTATGTTTAACAGTTATACACTTACAAGGCACAGACACAAAATGAGCAAAACATTTGAATTCCGTTTCAGTAAATGTTCTGGAGGAAAGGGGAAATGAGAACAGAAGATATCAAGATCAACACAGAGATCAACAGACAGCTCAAATGCTCAAGTGTCAAAGAGCATGATTCAGGAAAGTCCCAGAGTTCTGGATAGTGGTCAGAAGTTGAAAAGAGTGGAGAGGAGAATGATCATGTTTTGAAGACAGTAGACAGGAGCTAATGAGATGTAGACAGGAGACAGTAGACAGGAGCTAATGAGATGTAGACAGTAGACAGGAGCTAATGAGATGTAGACAGTAGACAGGCTAATGAGATGTAGACAGGAGACAGTAGACAGGAGCTAATGAGATGTAGACAGGAGCTAATGAGATGTAGACAGTAGACAGTAGACAGGAGCTAATGAGATGTAGACAGGATGGTAGACAGAGCTAATGAGATGTAGACAGTAGACAGGAGCTAATGAGATGTAGACAGTAGACAGGAGCTAATGAGATGTAGACAGTAGACAGTAGACAGTAGACAGCTAATGAGATGAAGAGAGTAGACAGTAGACAGTAGACAGGAGCTAATGAGATGTAGACAGTAGACAGGAGCTAATGAGATGTAGACAGGAGACAGTAGACAGGAGCTAATGAGATGTAGACAGGAGACAGGAGCTAATGAGATGTAGACAGGAGACAGTAGACAGGAGCTAATGAGATGTAGACAGGAGACAGTAGACAGGGCTAATGAGATGTAGACAGTAGACAGGAGCTAATGAGATGTAGACAGTAGACAGTAGACAGGAGCTAATGAGATGTAGACAGTAGACAGTAGACAGGAGCTAATGAGATGTAGACAGGAGACAGTAGACAGGAGCTAATGAGATGTAGACAGTAGACAGGAGCTAATGAGATGTAGACAGTAGACAGGAGCTAATGAGATGTAGACAGGAGACAGTAGACAGGAGCTAATGAGATGTAGACAGTAGACAGTAGACAGGAGCTAATGAGATGTAGACAGGAGACAGTAGACATGAGCTAATGAGATGTAGACAGTAGACAGGAGCTAATGAGATGTAGACAGGAGACAGTAGACATGAGCTAATGAGATGTAGACAGTAGACAGGAGCTAATGAGATGAAGACAGTAGACAGGAGCTAATGAGATGTAGACAGTAGACAGGAGCTAATGAGATGTAGACAGTAGACAGGAGCTAATGAGATGTAGACAGTAGACAGGAGCTAATGAGATGTAGACAGGAGACAGTAGACAGGAGCTAATGAGATGTAGACAGTAGATAGGAGCTAATGAGATGAAGACAGTAGACAGGGAGAATGAGATGTAGACAGTAGACAGGAGCTAATGAGATGTAGACAGTAGACAGGAGCTAATGAGATGTGAATACAGTAGACAGGAGCTAATGAGATTTAGTAGACAGTAGACAGGAGCTAATGAGATGTAGACAGTAGACAGGAGCTAATGAGATGAGACAGTACAGTTGAGATGACGACAGTAGACAGGAGCTAATGAGATGTAGACAGTAGACAGGGAGCTAATGAGATGTAGACAGTAGACAGGAGCTAATGGAGATGAAGACAGTAGACGGTAGACAGTAGACAGGAGCTAATGAGATGAAGAGAGTAGACAGTAGACAGTAGACAGTAGACAGAGCTAATGAGATGTAGACAGGAGACAGGAGCTAATGAGATGAAGACAGTAGACAGGAGCTAATGAGATGAAGAAGAGTTGAGATGAGACAGTAGACAGGAGCTAATGAGATGTAGACAGTAGACAGGAGCTAATGAGATGTAGACAATAGACAGTAGACAGGAGACAGTAATAATGAGATGAAGACGGAGATGTAGACAGTAGGAATGAGATGTAGACAGTAGACAGTGAACAGGAGCTCATGGAGACAGTAGACAGCTAATGAGATGAAGACAGTAGACAAGAGCTAATGAGATGAAGACAGTAGAGATGTAGCTAATAATAGAGAGACAGTAGACAGAGCTAATGAGATATAGACAGTAGACAGTAGACAGCATGTAGACTAGACAGTAGACAGGAGCTAATGAGATGTAGACAGTAGACAGGAGCTAATGAGATGAAGAAAGTAGACAGTAGACAGAGCTAATGAGATGTAGACAGTAGACAGGAGCTAATGAGATGTAGACAGTAGACAGGTTAGAACAGCAGGAAGGAGCTAATGAGATTTAGAACTAGTATTACAATTCATTTCGGGAGTAGATTTTTAAACCACGAAACCTGGA
The DNA here is from genome assembly GCF_036934945.1 of Oncorhynchus masou masou. Taxonomy (NCBI): domain Eukaryota; kingdom Metazoa; phylum Chordata; class Actinopteri; order Salmoniformes; family Salmonidae; genus Oncorhynchus; species Oncorhynchus masou. Next base: position 2,079 of record NW_027011172.1, on the reverse strand, counting down.
ATGCAGGCAAATACCTTTCTGGTCCATGGGGTGAAGAAGGCAACATTCAGTGGGGGAGGGGGAGCTAATGAACACAAAACATGTGAAAACAAAAATGATGACAGTAGATCGATGGGCTAAATGAAATGGATGGGACTTAGTAGACAAGGTGAAATCATATTGAATGAAACATTAGACAGACAGGATGAAACATGGGGACCCAGTTAGACAGACTAATGAAACATGGGGACCCAACATTAGACAGACAGGATGAAACATGGGGACCCAACATTAGACAGACAGGATGAAACATGGGGACCCAACATTAGACGAACAGGATGAAACATGGGGACCCAACATTAGACAGACAGGATGAAACATGGAGACCCAACATTAGACAGACAGAGGAGATGAAACTACCTGGGGACCCAACATTAGACAGACAGGATGAAACATGGGGACCCAACATTAGACAGACAGGATGAAACATGGGGCAACATTAGACAGACAGGATGAAACATGGAGACCCAACATTAGACAGACAGGATGAAACATGGAAGCCCAACATTAGACAGACAGGATGAAACATGGGGACCCAACTTAGAGACAAAGGTGAAATCATATTGAATGAAACATTAGACAGACAGGATGAAACATGGGGACCCAACATTAGACAGACAGGATGAAACATGGGGACCCAACATTAGACAGACAGGATGAAACATGGGGACCCAACATTAGACAGACAGGATGAAACATGGGGACCCAACATTAGACAGACAGGATGAAACATGGGGACCCAACATTAGACAGACAGGATGAAACATGGAGACCCAACATTAGACAGACAGGATGAAACATGGGGACCCAACATTAGACAGACAGGATGAAACATGGGGACCCAACATTAGACAGACAGGATGAAACATGGGGACCCAACATTAGACAGACAGGATGAAACATGGGGACCCAACATTAGACAGACAGGATGAAACATGGGGACCCAACATTAGACAGACAGGATGAAACATGGGGACCCAACATTAGACAGACAGGATGAAACATGGGGACCCAACATTAGACAGACAGGATGAAACATGGGGACCCAACATTAGACAGACAGGATGAAACATGGGGACCCAACATTAGACAGACAGGATGAAACATGGGGACCCAACATTAGACAGACAGGATGAAACATGGGGACCCAACATTAGACAGACAGGATGAAACATGGAGACCCAACATTAGACAGACAGGATGAAACATGGGGACCCAACATTAGACAGACAGGATGAAACATGGGGACCCAACATTAGACAGACAGGATGAAACATGGGGACCCAACATTAGACAGACAGGATGAAACATGGGGACCCAACATTAGACAGACAGGATGAAACATGGGGACCCAACATTAGACAGACAGGATGAAACATGGGGACCCAACATTAGACAGACAGGATGAAACATGGGGGACCCAACATTAGACAGACAGGATGAAACATGGGGACCCAACATTAGACAGACAGGATGAAACATGGGGACCCAACATTAGACAGACAGGATGAAACATGGGGACCCAACATTAGACAGACAGGATGAAACATGGGGACCCAACATTAGACAGACAGGATGAAACATGGGGACCCAACATTAGACAGACAGGATGAAACATGGGGACCCAACATTAGACAGACAGGATGAAACATGGGGACCCAACATTAGACAGACAGGATGAAACATGGGGACCCAACATTAGACAGACAGGATGAAACATGGGGACCCAACATTAGACAGACAGGATGAAACATGGGGACCCAACATTAGACAGACAGGATGAAACATGGGGACCCAACATTAGACAGACAGGATGAAACATGGGGACCCAACATTAGACAGACAGGATGAAACATGGGGACCCAACATTAGACAGACAGGATGAAACATGGGGACCCAACATTAGACAGACAGGATGAAACATGGGGACCCAACATTAGACAGACAGGATGAAACATGGGGACCCAACATTAGACAGACAGGATGAAACATGGGGACCCAACATTAGACAGACAGGATGAAACATGGGGACCCAACATT
>NW_027011171.1:0-25730 GCF_036934945.1 Oncorhynchus masou masou | reverse complement strand
CAGAGAGAGAGAGAGAAAGAGAGAGAACAACAGGTTTTAGTTCACCATCTCCTCAGAGAGAGATAACAACAGGTTGTAGGTCACCATCTCCTCAGAGAGAGATAACAACAGGTTGTAGGTCACCATCTCCTCAGAGAGAGAGAGAGAGAGAGAGAGAGAGAGAGTGTTCACAAACACACCCCTCAGAGCCCCATGACAGCAGCACAATTAGACCCAACCAAATCATGAGAAAACAAAAAGATAATTACTTGATACATTGGAAAGAATTAACCAAAAAACAGAGCAAACTAGAATGCTATTTGGCCCTACACAGAGAGTACACAGCGGCAGAATACCTGACCACTGTGACTGACCCAAAATTAAGGAAAGCTTTGACTATGTACAGACTCAGCGAGCATAGCCTTGCTATTGAGGAAGGCCGCCGTAGGCAGACATGGCTCTCAAGAGAAGACTGAGCTGCACTTCCTAACCTCCTGCCCAATGTATGACCATATTAGAGAGACATATTTCCCTCAGATTACACAGATCCACAAAGAATTCGAAAACAAATCCAATTTTGAAAAACTCCCATATCTACTGGGTGAAATTCCACAGTGTGCCATCACAGCAGCAAGATTTGTGACCTGTTGCCACGAGAAAAGGGCAACCAGTGAAGAACACGCACCATTGTAAATATAACCCATATCTATGCTTATTTATTTTATCCTGTGTCCTTAACCATTTGTACATTGTAAAAACACTCTATATATATAATATGACATTTGTAATGTCTTTATTGTTTTGAAACTTCTGTATGTGTCATATCTACTGTTCATTTTTATTGTTTATTTCACTTTATGTATTATCTACCTTACTTGCTTTGGCAATGTTAACACATGTTACCCATGCCAATAAAGCCCCTTGAATTGAATTGAATTGAGAGATAACAACAGGTTGTTGTTCACCATCTCCTCAGAGAGAGAGAACAACAGGTTGTAGTTCACCGTCCAGAACCCTGGTGATTTTGATGCTCAGAACCCTGGTGATCTTGATGCCCAGAACCCTGGTGATCTTGATGCCCAGAACCCTGGTGATCTTGATGCCCAGAACCCTGGTGATCCTGATTCCCAGAACCCTGGTGATCCTGATGCCCAGAACCCTGGTGAGCCTCTTACAGTAGATCATCAACAGAAAGCGAAGGAGACAGTATTGTACTTGTTTGGAACTACTTACATTCAGAGCGGCGAGGGGCTGGACCTTCAGGCTTTCGTCAGTCTTTGCGTGTTTCTTTAGTGCTATCGGTGCCTGAAGCCACTGGAAATTGTACTCAATCTACACAATAGAAATAACAACTACATTTGTAATTGTATGAAAAAGAGAGAGAGCAAATAAGTCTATCCTTTGCTATTGTTATACAGTATTAAGTGTGTAGGGTAGCGTCGCGTTCCCTCTTCATAGAGGCATACGTAACAGATAGCGTGTGTAGGGCGGCGTAGCGTTCCCTCTTCATAGAGGTGTGCGTAACAGGTAGCGTGTGTAGGGTAGCGTAGCGTTCCCTCTTCATAGAGGCGTGCGTAACAGGTAGCGTGTGTAGGGCGGCGTAGCGTTCCCTCTTCATAGAGGCGTGCGTAACAGGTAGCGTGTGTAGGGCGGCGTCGCGTTCCCTCTTCATAGAGGCGTGCGTAACAGGTAGCGTGTGTAGTGTAGCGTCGCGTTCCCTCTTCATAGAGGCGTGCGTAACAGGTAGCGTGTGTAGGGCGGCGTCGCGTTCCCTCTTCATAGAGGCGTGCGTAACAGGTAGCGTGTGTAGGGCGGCGTAGCGTTCCCTCTTCATAGAGGTGTGCGTAACAGGTAGCGTGTGTAGGGCGGCGTAGCGTTCCCTCTTCATAGAGGCGTGCGTAACAGGTAGCGTGTGTAGGGTAGCGTAGCGTTCCCTCTTCATAGAGGCGTGCGTAACAGGTAGCGTGTGTAGGGCGGCGTAGCGTTCCCTCTTCATAGAGGCGTGCGTAACAGGTAGCGTGTGTAGGGTAGCGTAGCGTTCCCTCTTCATAGAGGCTTGCGTAACAGGTAGCGTGTGTAGGGCGGCGTAGCGTTCCCTCTTCATAGAGGCGTACGTAACAGGTAGCGTGTGTAGGGCGGCGTAGCGTTCCCTCTTCATAGAGGCGTGCGTAACAGGTAGCGTGTGTAGGGTGGCGTAGCGTTCCCTCTTCATAGAGGCGTGTGTAACAGGTAGCGTGTGTAGGGCGGCGTAGCGTTCCTCTTCATAGAGGCGTGCGTAACAGGTAGCGTGTGTAGGGCGGCGTAGCGTTCCCTCTTCATAGAGGCGTGCGTAACAGGTAGCGTGTGTAGGGCGGCGTCGCGTTCCCTCTTCATAGAGGCGTGCGTAACAGGTAGCGTGTGTAGGGTAGCGTAGCGTTCCCTCTTCATAGAGGCGTGCGTAACAGGTAGCGTGTGTAGGGTAGCGTAGCGTTCCCTCTTCATAGAGGCGTGCGTAACAGGTAGCGTGTGTAGGGCGGCGTAGCGTTCCCTCTTCATAGAGGCGTACGTAACAGGTAGCGTGTGTAGAGGGCGGCGTAGCGTTCCTCTTCATAGAGGTGTGCGTAACAGGTAGCGTGTGCAGGGTGGCGTAGCGTTCCACTCTTCATAGAGCGTGCGTAACAGGTAGGTATTAGCAGGGCGGCGTAAGCGTTCCCTCTTCATAGAGAGGCGTGCGTAACAGGTAGCGTAACGCCGATGATAAAAAATGGAAACCCGAAGAGGAAACTAAGACAACGTTTCACAATTAAAGTCACACAGTGAATTTTCACGTGTCAGTCGGACTATTTACAAGGAGATAAATAGGGACATTGTCATCTGGTTTATCACTTTAAAAATTACTCTTCTTCCTGCTTATTCTCTCCTGCATTCCTCCCGCAGTCCAGTACTCCCTCCCGGTGCTCCCATTTAACTCCTCTGATTTAACTCCCTCCAACTCCCTCCTGATTTAACTCCCTCCCCGATTTAACTCCCTCCCGATTTAACCTCCTGATTTAACTCCTCCTGATTTAACTCCCCTCCTGATTTAACCTCCTGATTTAACTCCCCTCCTGATTTAACTCCCTCCTGATTTAACTCCCTCCTGATTTAACCTCCTGATTTAACTCCCTCCTGATTTAACTCCCTCCTGATTTAACTCCTCCTGATTTAACTCCCTCCTGATTTAACTCCCTCCTGATTTAACTCCCTCCTGATTTAACTCCCTCCTGATTTAACTCCCTCCTGATTTAACTAACCCTCCTGATTTAACTCCCTCCTGATTTAACTCCCCTCCTGATTTAACTCCCTCCTGATTTAACTCCATCCTGATTTAATTCCATCCTGATTTAATTCCATCCTGATTTAACTCCCTCCTGATTTAACTCCCTCCTGATTTAACTCCCTCCTGATTTAACTCCCTCCTGATTTAACTCCCTCCTGATTTAACTCCTCCTGATTTAACTCCCTCCTGATTTAACTCCCTCCTGATTTAACTCCCTCCTGATTTAACTCCCTCCTGATTTAACTCCCTCCGGATTTAACTCCCCTCCGGATTTAACTCCTCCTGATTTAACTCCCTCCGGATTTAACTCCCTCCTGATTTAACTCCCTCCTGATTTAACTCTCCTGATTTAATTCCATCCTGATTTAACTCCCTCCTGATTTTGGGAAACTTCCAACTGGGATTTCATGAAAAACAGGGAATTTTAGTAAAGTTTCTGGAATTTTTGCAACGCTGCACACTTTTCCTACAGATTTGTTTATAAAGTCAATGCCCAAGCCTATCATCAAAAAACGTTTTTTAATCAAGTCAGTTGACTGAGAACCAAAGATGACTACAGAGGCAAATATACCGTTTACACCGTTTCATTGCTGCATGTTGCCATCATTTTGCAATAATATTCTCTATTGGAATTGTTCAGGTGTGTGAGGGCAAACCTTGCAAGACTCTGGCAACAAGTCAACCAGTTCCAACACTGGACAACGTTGGCCAGCATCATGTTTGAACGTCATCAGGGTGTCACTACATCTGCAATAAACAAAGAAACAAACTATGCATGGACACAGCACTGTGCTAATCCGGAAGGATCCAAGAACATTTACAAGTCTTTGAAAGTATCCAGATTACAGGGCCCAGAGTTGTTCCTGTCCTGATGACCTGACCTAGTAATGACACAAAAGGGTTAGGGACCGACTGAACTGGGGTTGTAAAATTCCAGTAAATCTGTGGGTGTTCCAGAAATGTTGATTGGAGGACTATAGATTACCTGCTTACTCCCTCCTAATTCCAGGAAACTGCTAAACAGTTCCTGTTGATGATGACCTGAACTAACCCTCTGGAATATTTCAACCAGGAACCAAAACCTAGGGGATTTGGGCAATTTTGCAACCCTCCAGCCCACATGACTGATCAAACCTGTCACTGTCGATGATGGCATTGACCACATCCTTTCTCCTGTGTTGCAGTGCTTCGTGAAAGAAGGAGGCGTGGTTTTGTTGAGGCTGATCTCCGCCCCTCTCTGCAGCAGCAGTCTCACTGCAGCTATGTGTCCCTCCCTGGCTGCCACGTGCAGTGCTGTGCTCTGATCAGAACAACAACACAAGATTTGTGAATTCACATCGTCACCTAATCAACACATCTCGAGGAACGTTTAATGATTCAGTCATTCATTGAGAAGTCTCTGCAGAATAAAAGCATTTCTAAATAAATCATCTGGCTTCCAACGGGGTGATGATTGCTGTTAGAATGTCTAGCTAAATATCATGCTTGTTAATTATTATTATTTACATATGGCAGCTAGAAATGTAATTGTGTACACGAAACTGATATGTCCTGAACTTAGCGAAAGACAGAATGAAACGTAATGGTTGTCTGAATGAAACATAAATGTTGTCTGATTGAAACATAAAGGTTGTCTGATTGAAACATAAAGGTTGTCTGACTGAAACATAAAGGTTGTCTGAATGAAATGTAAAGGTTGTCTGAAACGTAATGGTTGTCTGGATGAAACGTAATGGTTGTCTGGATGAAACGTAATGGTTGTCTGGATGAAACATAAAGGTTGTCTGGATGAAACATAAAGGTTGTCTGATTGAAACATAAAGTTTGTCTGGATGAAACATAAAGGTTGTCTGATTGAAATGTAAGGTTGTGTCATGACGCTAGCCCTTTCAGTGATTCGGCTAGAAGAAATGTGAACAGCCCGCCCCTCTCCTGTTAGGAGGAAGCAGGGCAGTTTTATGACTTTAAAACCACATCATAAATTCCTGGCAGAGACTCTTGTCTCCCTGACCATGCAGTATGGGAGGGAGAGAGTAACAGTAGAACAAAGGAACTCTCCCACCAAATACTCCTACCTCCCCGAATTGGAGAATTAAACATTGTTCCTGATTTTAGAGAATGTGGAAACAGTTGGTGGAGAAGCCAGCTACGACCCGCTACGTTTTGTTTCATGTTTGTGACCTCATGAAAGACAATACGGCCACATTACCCCGAATCTGTCCATTAAGTTCCTCAGTTATGAGGCATCTGAATGTTGGATGTTCCCATGTCCAATAGAGACCCATGTTCCTTTGTATTACCCCACCCCCCTCTTTTCCTCTCCGAATGTATCATGTTAGAACCAAACTGTTTTTGTTTAGCCCACTAGGGACGGTATTTACAGTATAATGTTATTATGTATTGTATATCCTGTAATTGTTTAATTAGTTAGTAAATAAATAATTGAGACAATTGGTGAATGGATGATTTATAGTAAAGGCTGGGTTCGTGCAGATAACCAAGAATTTTACGACGTTCAGATGAGACTGATAGAAGGAAAAGAATAATACTGCTATTGATATAAAAGATCTTCAGATCTTTAAGAGTGGATTCGGGAGATAGCATCTCTTTATAAACTGACTCTTCCGTGGTGCCCCAGGTTATTAACGAGTTAATTGTTGTTTTATTTCAACCACTTAATCAATCAAACGTTAGGTAACCGATTTGATAAAATTAGCTTGTCATCACAAAGATGTCAGAGACACGACAGTGGTCTGAATGAAACAAAGGTTGTCCGAACCCCATCCTCATCCAGCTTGTCCAGTAGTTTGATGTTGGTGCCCAGGACGATCTTCATGGTCTGGGTGTACCCCTCTGCCGCCGCATGGTGTAAACAAGTCCACCCTTTGTAATCACTAAGAAAGAGAGAGACGAGACAGAAAACACCAGTGACAATAACACACCATTACATTCTCCATGTAGGGTGTCAAAATCCAGCTACATTTCCCAGAATTTCCAGTTGAAGATTCCCGGGTTACCTATATATTCCCACCTGATTCTAGTAATAATCCATCCGGGATTTCAAAGGGCTTTTGGGACATTTACAGAAATGTTGGTGATCCTACTCCTACGTCAAAATGTACAGATTGGCTTGAGGATCTGTTGCAAACCTTTAAAAACAAAATCTGTGCCACTGTCTTCCTCACTGTGAACAGCGTAGTCATGTACATACATGTGTTAGTGCTAGCACCTGTGAAAGAGAGCTCCTTTACTTAAGCAGCAGCTCCACCACTTTGGTGTGTCCACTCCAGAGGCCAGGTGTAGGGGAGTCAGGCCTCTCTCATCCCCCTCGTTCAGCAGGCGGGAGTCTGTGATGGTCTCCAGCAGACGCTGGCAGGTGTTAATACGACCATACCTGATGAGAAGAGAGTTAGAGGTATACCTGGTGTTAATACGACCATACCTGATGAGAAGAGAGTTAGAGGTATACCTCGTGTTAATACGACCATACCTGATGAGAAGAGAGTTAGAGGTGTACCTGGTGTTAATACGACCATACCTGATGAGAAGAGAGTTAGAGGTGTACCTGGTGTTAATACGAACATACCTGATGAGAAGAGAGTTAGAGGTGTACCTGGTGTTAATACGAACATACCTGATGAGAAGAGAGTTAGAGGTATACCTGGTGTTAATACGACCATACCTGATGAGAAGAGAGTTAGAGGTATACCTGGTGTTAATACGACCATACCTGATGAGAAGAGAGTTAGAGGTATACCTGGTGTTAATACGACCATACCTGATGAGAAGAGAGTTAGAGGTATACCTGGTGTTAATACGACCATACCTGATGAGAAGAGAGTTAGAGGTATACCTGGTGTTAATACGAACATACCTGATGAGAAGAGAGTTAGAGGTATACCTGGTGTTAATATGAACATTTCTATTGACAGGAGAGTTAGGTGTGTGTGTGTGTGTGTGTGTGTGTGTGTGTGTGTGTGTGTGTGTGTGTGTGTGTGTGTGTGTGTGTGTGTGTGTGTGTGTGTGTGTGTGTGTGTGTGAGTGAGAGAGAGAGAGAGAGAGAGAGCGGGATGAGGGCGAGGAAAAAATATACAGTATTGGTCAAAAGTTTGGACAGACCAACTTATTTCAAGGTTTATCTTTAAATTTTATATTTTCTACATTGTAGAATAATAGTGAAGAAATCAAAACTACGAAATAACACATATGGAATCATGTAGTAACCAAAAGTGTTAAACAAATTAAAATATATTTGATATTTGAGATTCTTCAAAGTAGCCACACTTGCCTTGATGACAGGTTGTCACTAGTTACTACAGCGACAAAGTAGAAATTGACTATATATTGAAAATGAGATGTTGCTTTTTGATTAAAATTTTAGGTCAGGGTTAGGCATAACGTTAGCAGTGTGGTTAAGGTTATGGTTAAAGTTAGGTTTGAAATCTGATTTTAAGAAAATAAATCTAAGAAATAGGCAAGGTTTAGCCATTTGTGGCTGTGGTAACTAGTGTCTGTCCGTCTGTCTGTTAAAAAGCCTGAATTTAAATTGATTACATTTAGATTTTATGTGACACATTGTCAAAGTGGAATTATATTTTAGAAAAGAAAATTCAAACCTGAACTGTCTTGAGTGAATATGACATGTCCTGACCTTGGTTCCTTTTTAATGTCTAAAATTATTTTATTTATATTTATTTATTTTAATTTTTAATATTTTAGTTTGGTCAGGGCGTGAGTTGGGGTGGGCATTCTATGTGTTGTTCTATGTTTTGGTATTTCTATGTGTTTGGCCTGGTATGGTTCCCAATCAGAGGCAGCTGTTTATAGTTGTCTCTGATTGAGAACCATTCTTAGACACCCCTTTTTCCCACTATGATTTGTGGGTAGTTGTTTTCTGTGTCTGTGTTTTACCACACAAAACAGTTTCTGTTTTCATTTATTTCTCTTGTTCTTTTGTATTCAGTGTTCGGTTATTTCATTAAAATATGGACACCGATCTTTTCTACTCCTCCTCGGAAGAGAGAGGAATACCGTTACAGAATAAGGATTCAACCCCTTTGTTAAGGCAAACCTAAAGAAGTTCAGGAGTAAAAGTCAGCTTAATTTATAAAGTCACATACTGTAAGTTCCATGGACTCACTTTGTGTGCAATAATAGTGCTTAACATGATTTTTAATTAACCGACTAGCCCATCTCTGTACCCCACACATACAATCATCTGTAAGGTCCCTCAGTAGAACAGTGAATTACAAGCACAGGTTTAACCACAAAGAGAAGGAATGTTTTTCAATGGTTTGAAAAGAAGCGCACTTATTGGTAGACAAAATCATTTTAAATTAAAAGGCAGACATTGAATATCCCTTTGAGCATGCTGCAGTTATTTATTACACTTTGGATGGTGTATCAATACACCCAGTCACTACAAAGATACAGGCGTCCTTCCTAACTCAGTTGCCGGAGAGGAAGGAAACCGCTCAGCGATTTTCACCATGAGGCCAATGGTGATTGGCCTCATGATTAAAGAATATATTCGATGTGATAAAATGAAGTGTTCATTACTATCACATTACTATCACAGGGCTCCAAACTAACATGTTCCCCTGAATCATCACCTACCCGAAGTGTTCATTACTATCACAGGGCTCCAGACTAACATGTTCCCCTGAATCATCACCTACCCTAAGTGTTCATTACTATCACAGGGCTCCAGACTAACATGTTCCCCTGAATCATCACCTACCCTAAGTGTTCATTACTATCACAGGGCTCCAGACTAACATGTTCCCCTGAATCATCACCTACCCTAAGTGTTCATTACTATCACAGGGCTCCAGACTAACATGTTCCCCTGAATCATTACCTACCCGAAGTGTTCATTACTATCACAGGGCTCCAGACTAACATGTTCCCCTGAATCATCACCTACCCTAAGTGTTCATTACTATTCCAGGGCTCTAGACTAACATGTTCCCCTGAATCATCACCTACCCTAAGTGTTCATTACTATCACAGGGCTCCAGACTAACATGTTCCCCTGAATCATCAACGAACCCTAAGTGTTCATTACTATCACAGGGCTCCAGACTAACATGTTCCCCTGAATCATCACCTACCCTAAGTGTTCATTACTATCACAGGGCTCCAGACTAACATGTACCCCTGAATCATTACCTACCCGAAGTGTTCATTACTATCACAGGGCTCCAGACTAACATGTTCCCCTGAATCATGAACCCTAAGTGTTCATTACTATCACAGGGCTCCAGACTAACATGTTCCCCTGAATCATCACCTACCTAAGTGTTCATTACTATTCCAGGGCTCTAGACTAACATGTTCTGAAACATCACCTACCATAAGTCTTCATTACTATCACAGGGCTCTAGACTAACATGTTAACCTGGTGTCGCGGGTGTCACTAACTTTCAAGGCTCGTACACATAGCACCGGGTGTCACTAACTTTCAAGGCTCGTACACATAGCACCGGGTGTCACTAACTTTCAAGGCTCGTACACATAGCACCGGGTGTCACTAACTTTCAAGGCTCGTACACATAGCACCGGGTGTCACTAACTTTCAAGGCTCGTACACATGGCACCGGGTGTCACTAACTTTCAAGGCTCGTACACATAGCACCGGGTGTCACTAACTTTCAAGGCTCTTACACATAGCACCGGGTGTCACTAACTTTCAGCTGCTCGTACACATAGCACCGGGTGTCACTAACTTTCAAGGCTCGTACACATAGCACCGGGTGTGGATCTAACGTTTGTCTGTCGATCATTCAGTGCGCTGTGGTTAAGAGACAATGTAGACTTCTGACATTTTGTACACTTTTACTGGATTCTACATGTAAAATCGGTGTGCACTCCGTTCACATATTACATCCAGAGGTGCTAAGTACTCTCTGCGAGCTATTGTTGTGTCTGACCCTTACAGCTGGTGGCACCAGCAGACCGAAATCATGATGAATCATCTGATAAAGTCATTCAAAGTGCTTTATTAAGATGTAAATAACATTTAGACTACTGGGGATTTCAAGAAATATGTTTTATTTTGTCTAACACATCCAAGCGGGAATGATTCAAGGTATTTTGATAACCGGGCCGGACAATCTTGTTAGGGCGGCCGGCTGTTGGCCACTGATCAGCCAAAGGCTTAGTATAGATTAGTATAGCAGAGAAATTGCTTTAAAAATATTTTTCAAAGACAATCTGAGGAGCCCAATGCATGGGCTGCCAGCCATGTCACCTTTTTCCATTTTTTTTTTTACATATATAAAACTATATTTTGGTGTCAATATTGACCTGCCCACCCAACAACAAAAATGTTTTCAACCAATCTGGCATTTGCCAGTATTGCCAGTATTGCCAATCTGCCCCTTCTGCCCACAAATTCTGAAACTCTGTCTAGGCTACTTAAAACAAATCGAAAATACAGTATTTTCTGAATCAAATGTTATTGTTTTATTTTAATTTGATTTTATGTTAATACCTATCACATTACTTAGTAATGACCGAATGCATTTGAGACATCACGCACTGGAAAACTTTTTGACAAATAAAAGTATTATTTTATTGATAGGAGTGGAGAAAATAAGGTGCTTAGGCATTAAGCACATAGTAATAAGTAATAAAATAAAGACGGCATTTCTAAGAGCAAACTTACAAGATAACATTTCTTTCATTTTTATTTTGACACAAATTAAAATGTGTCACTGACCCGCCCACAGATTGATGTTTCAGCATTGTCCCAATGAAGAGTTTGGTGTTCGGATGAGCAATATCCACCGTCATAATACCTACGGATGAAGCCTGAGCTGGAATGTGAAGCTAACTGAAGCTGGTTCGCTTTAGAAAGCCCTGAATAGATCGAGCTTGCTTCGTAGGATACCTATCTGCTCCGGGGAAGGCTAACTCCGTTTATCCTGTAGTTAACCCTCTGTTCCCCCTCATTGTTCTTGTCGGTGATTGTTTGTTTGTAAGCTATTTTGGAAGTTATGTTCTGGTGTGCGATGAGTTTTGCACACAATTGTATTATTTTATATAATTTGCTTTTCTGAGTTTTGAGCAATTATTAAACTGCTCCGTTTTATACCTAGTTCGATCTCCTGTGCCTGACTTCCTGCCACCAACATGCACCCTTACAACTATTTATATTTTTGACAACCTTTACTTCACCACATTCCTAGAGACATTCCTAAAGAAAATATTGAAATTTTTACTCCATATATTTTCCCTGACAACCTATAGTACTCATTGCATGTTCAATGTTTTGCAGGACAGGAAAATTGTCAAATTCATGCACTTATCAAGAGAACACAATGTCATCTCTACTGCCTCTGTTCTGGCGGACGCATTAAACACAAATGCATATTTTGTAAATAATGTCTGAGAATTGGAGTGAAAATTAAAATGTGGCACTGACTTCCCCATGGATTGATGTCTCAGCATTGCATCCACCACTAGACCTAACACCACTAGACCTAACCCCACTAGACCTAACCCCACTAGACCTAGACCTAACACCACTAGACCTAACACCACTAGACCTAACACCACTAGACCTAACACCACTAGACCTAACCCCACTAGACCTAACCCCACTAGACCTAACCCCACTAGACCTAACACCACTAGACCTAACACCACTAGACCTAACACCACTAGACCTAACACCACTAGACCTAACCCCACTAGACCTAACACCACTAGACCTAACCCCACTAGACCTAACCCCACTAGACCTAACCCCACTAGACCTAACCCCACTAGACCTAACCCCACTAGACCTAACCCCACTAGACCTAACACCACTAGACCTAACACCACTAGACCTAACCCCACTAGACCTAACACCACTAGACCTAACACCACTAGACCTAACACCACTAGACCTAACACCACTAGACCTAACACCACTAGACCTAACACCACTAGACCTAGACCTAACACCACTAGACCTAACACCACTAGACCTAGACCTAACACCACTAGACCTAAAACCACTAGACCTAACCCCACTAGACCTAACACCACTAGACCTAACACCACTAGACCTAACACCACTAGACCTAACACCACTAGACCTAACACCACTAGACCTAACACCACTAGACCTAGACCTAACACCACTAGACCTAACACCACTAGACCTAACACCACTAGATCTAACACCACTAGATCTAACACCACTAGACCTAACCCCACTAGATCTAGACCTAACACCACTAGACCTAACACCACTAGACCTAACACCACTAGACCTAGACCTAACACCACTAGACCTAACCCCACTAGACCTAACCCCACTAGACCTAACACCACTAGACCTAACACCACTAGACCTAACACCACTAGACCTAACCCCACTAGACCTAACCCCACTAGACCTAACACCACTAGACCTAACACCACTAGACCTAGACCTAACACCACTAGACCTAACACCACTAGATCTAACACCACTAGACCTAACACCAATAGACCTAGACCTAACACCACTAGACCTAACACCACTAGACCTAACACCACTAGACCTAACCCCACTAGACCTAACACCACTAGACCTAACACCACTAGACCTAGACCTAACACCACTAGACCTAACACCACTAGACCTAACACCACTAGATCTAACACCACTAGATCTAACACCACTAGACCTAACACCAATAGACCTAGACCTAACACCACTAGACCTAACACCACTAGACCTAACACCACTAGACCTAACCCCACTAGACCTAACACCACTAGACCTAACACGACTAGACCTAACACCACTAGACCTAACACCACTAGACCTAGACCTAACACCAATAGACCTAACACTACTAGACCTAACACCACTAGACCTAACACCAATAGACCTAGACCTAACACCACTAGACCTAACACCACTAGACCTAACACCACTAGACCTAGACCTAACACCACTAGACCTAACCCCACTAGACCTAACACCACTAGACCTAACACGACTAGACCTAACACCACTAGACCTAACACCACTAGACCTAGACCTAACACCACTAGACCTAACACCACTAGACCTAGACCTAACACCACTAGACCTAACACCACTAGACCTAGACCTAACACCACTAGACCTAAAACCACTAGACCTAACCCCACTAGACCTAACACCACTAGACCTAACACCACTAGACCTAACACCACTAGACCTAACACCACTAGACCTAACACCACTAGACCTAACACCACTAGACCTAGACCTAACACCACTAGACCTAACACCACTAGACCTAAAACCACTAGATCTAACACCACTAGACCTAACCCCACTAGATCTAGACCTAACACCACTAGACCTAACACCACTAGACCTAACACCACTAGACCTAACACCACTAGATCTAACACCACTAGACCTAACCCCACTAGATCTAGACCTAACACCACTAGACCTAACACCACTAGACCTAACACCACTAGACCTAACACCACTAGACCTAGACCTAACACCACTAGACCTAACCCCACTAGACCTAACCCCACTAGACCTAACACCACTAGACCTAACACCACTAGACCTAACACCACTAGACCTAACCCCACTAGACCTAACCCCACTAGACCTAACACCACTAGACCTAGACCTAACACCACTAGACCTAACACCACTAGATCTAACACCACTAGACCTAACACCAATAGACCTAGACCTAACACCACTAGACCTAACACCACTAGACCTAACACCACTAGACCTAACCCCACTAGACCTAACACCACTAGACCTAACACCACTAGACCTAGACCTAACACCACTAGACCTAACACCACTAGACCTAACACCACTAGATCTAACACCACTAGACCTAACACCAATAGACCTAGACCTAACACCACTAGACCTAACACCACTAGACCTAACACCACTAGACCTAACCCCACTAGACCTAACACCACTAGACCTAACACGACTAGACCTAACACCACTAGACCTAACACCACTAGACCTAGACCTAACACCAATAGACCTAACACTACTAGACCTAACACCACTAGACCTAACACCAATAGACCTAGACCTAACACCACTAGACCTAACACCACTAGACCTAACACCACTAGACCTAGACCTAACACCACTAGACCTAACCCCACTAGACCTAACACCACTAGACCTAACACGACTAGACCTAACACCACTAGACCTAACACCACTAGACCTAGACCTAACACCAATAGACCTAACACTACTAGACCTAACACCACTAGACCTAACACCAATAGACCTAGACCTAACACCACTAGACCTAACACCACTAGACCTAACACCACTAGACCTAACACCACTAGACCTAGACCTAACACCACTAGACCTAACACCACTAGACCTAACACCACTAGACCTAGACCTAACACCACTAGACCTAACACCACTAGACCTAGACCTAACACCACTAGACCTAACACCACTAGACCTAACACCACTAGACCTAGACCTAACACCACTAGACCTAACACCACTAGATCTAACACCACTAGATCTAACCCCACTAGACCTAACCCCACTAGACCTAACCCCACTAGACCTAACCCCACTAGACCTAACACCACTAGACCTAACACCACTAGACCTAACACCACTAGACCTAGACCTAACACCACTAGACCTAACCCCACTAGACCTAACACCACTAGACCTAACACCACTAGACCTAACACCACTAGATCTAACACCACTAGACCTAACACCACTAGACCTAACCCCACTAGACCTAACACCACTAGATCTAACACCACTAGACCTAACACCACTAGACCTAACCCCACTAGACCTAACCCCACTCGACCTAGACCTAACGTCACTAGACTTAACACCACTAGACCTAACACCACTAGACCTAACACCACTAGACCTAACACCACTAGACCTAACACCACTAGACCTAACCCCACTAGACCTAGACCTAACACCACTAGACCTAGACCTAACACCACTAGACCTAACACCACTAGACCTAACACCACTAGACCTAACGCCAATAGACCTAGACCTAACACCACTAGACCTAACACCACTCACTGGGCAGCGAAGTGCAGGGCTGACTTCTTGTCCTTGGACTTGCGGTCCAGAGAGACCTGTAGAACCAGGATGTTCTTGACCGATTCGTGGATACCCAGTCTGCAGGCGTAGTGGAGAGGAGTACAGCCCTCGTTGTCTTCAGTACTCAACAGATCCATCATACTGCTGTGCTATAGGGGGCAGGACACACACACGTAAGTAAACAGATATGTACACACACGGCACACACACACACTACAACCCTGACTTCCTGAGAGCAGATCGACACACAGACTGTCCCAACCAAAAGGTCAACTGAATTCCTTTAAGTCTGATTCATTTTGTTTCGGCCAGTACTGTAGCTAAAGTAAGCAACAGCAGAAGGCTGAGGCTTTTGGCAAACCTCTAAATACTTTTATTAAACTATCACAGGGAGTAATCCAACTTCATTTGATACTAGAAACAGACTCAGGACAAATGGTTGACGGCGATAGAGAGAACATTTCATTTTCTTATAATAATAATATAATAATATATCCCATTTAGCAGACGCTTTTGTCCAAAGCGACTTACAAGTCGGCTGGGGCCACTACTTTTACATATGGGTGGTCCCAGCGGGAATCGAACCCACGACGCTTGGCGTTGCAAGCGCCATGCTCTACCGACTGAGCCACACAGGACCCCAATAGGCTGTACTGTAACAATAGGCTGTGTACATTCAGCTGGCAGAAAAGGATTGGCAGCAGAAGGTATCATGCTTCTCATTCTTCACTACAGATCCTCTCTGGCTCTATCAGGTCGGATGGGGAGCGTCGCTGCACAGCCACAGATGCTAGAAAAAGTTTGTGTTGGTTTAGTCAGATTGTGTTAGTCTATCACTGTGACTTAGATGAGTCAGATTGTGTTAGTCTATCACTGTGACTTAGATGAGTCAGATTGTGTTAGTCTATCACTGTGACTTAGATGAGTCAGATTGTGTTAGTCTATCACTGTGACTTAGATGAGTCAGATTGTGTTAGTCTATCACTGTGACTTAGATGAGTCAGATTGTGTTAGTCTATCACTGTGACTTAGATGAGTCAGATTGTGTTAGTCTATCACTGTGACTTAGATGAGTCAGATTGTGTTAGTCTATCAGTGTGACTTAGATGAGTCAGATTGTGTTAGTCTATCACTGTGATGAGTCAGATGGTGACTTAGATGACGATCAGACCACATTTTATGAGTGATCAATGCAGAAATCCAGGTTATTCCAAAGGGTTCACAAACTTTTCTTGCAACTGTATTTTGAGGTCTCTCCAGAGATGTTCGATCTGGTTCAAGTCCGGGCTCTGGCTGGGCCACTCGAGGACATTCAGAGACATTTAGAGTTCTGAAGCCACTCCTGCTTATGTCTACGTTGTGTGATTAGGGTCATTGTTTTCATCAAGGGTCTCTCTGTACTTTGCTCCATTCATCTTTCCCTCGATCTTGACTAGTCTCCCAGTCCCTGCCGCAGATAAACATCCCACAACATGATGCTGCCGTCACGATGCTTCACCGTAGGCGGCCAGCTATAGGAAGAGTCTTGGAGGTTCCAAACTTCTTCAATTTAAGAATGATGGAGGCTGCTGTGTTTTTGGGGACCTTCAATGCTGTAGAAATGTTTTGGTACCCTTCCCCAGGTCTGTGCTTAGACACAATACTGTCTCGGAGCTCTACAGACAATTCCTTCGACCTCATGGCTTGGTTTTTGCTCTGACCTGCACTGTCAACTGTGGGACCTTATATAGACAGGTGTGTGCCTTCCAAATAATTTCTAATCAATTGAATTTACCACAGGTGGACTCCAAGTTGTAGAAATAATTCCAGAATGATCTATGGAAACAGGATGCACCTGGAGCTCAATTTCGAGTCTCATAGCAAAGGGTCTGAATTTTATGCAAATAGGTTATTTGTGTGTTTTTTTGTTAACATCTCTAAAAAAACCTTTTGTTGCTTTGACATTATGGGGTATTGTGATGTCATTATGGGGTATTGTGATGTCAGTATGGGGTAATGTGATGTCATTATGAGGTATTGTGATGTCATTATGATGTATTGTGATGTCATTATGGGGTATTGTGATGTCATTGTGAGGTATTGTGATGTCATTATGAGGTATTGTGATGTCATTATGGGGTATTATGTGTAGATTGATGAAGACTTTTTTTAAACCATTTTAGAATAAGGCTGTAATGTAACAAAATGTGGAAAAGGTCAAGGGTCTGAATACATTCCGAATACACTGTATCTGTTATGGTGTCAAGGCATAAGAACTAACAGGTTATAGAGCAAGCAAAGCAATTATCACAACACATACAGTGCCTTGCGAAAGAAAAATTGGGCGTGCAAAATTATTCAGCCCCTTTACTTTCAGTGCAGCAAACTCTCTCCAGAAGTTCAGTGAGGATCTCTGAATGATCCAATGTTGACCTAAATGACTAATGATGATAAATACAATCCACCTGTGTATAATCAAGTCTCCGTATAAATGCATCTGCACTGTTATAGTCTCAGAGGTCCGTTAAAGCGCAGAGAGTATCATGAAGAACAAGGAACACACCAGGCAGGTCCGAGATACTGTTGTGAAGAAGTTTAAAGCCGGATTTGGATACAAAGATTTCCCAAGCTTTAAACATCCCAAGGAGCACTGTGCAAGCGATAATATTGAAATGGAAGGAGTATCAGACCACTGCAAATCTACCAAGACCTGGCCGTCCCTCTAAACTTTCAGCTCATACAAGGAGAAGACTGATCAGAGATGCAGCCAAGAGGCTCATGATCACTCTGGATGAACTGCAGAGATCTACAGCTGAGGTGGGAGACTCTGTCCATAGGACAACAATCAGACGTATATTGCACAAATCTGGCCTTTATGGAAGAGTGGCAAGAAGAAAGCCATCTCTTAAAGATATCCATAAAATGTGTTGTTTAAAGTTTGCCACAAGCCACCTGGGAGACACACCAAACATGTGGAAGAAGATGCTCTGGTCAGATGAAACCAAAATTGAACTATTTGGCAACAATGCAAAACGTTATGTTTAGCGTAAAAGCAACACAGCGCATCACCCTGACCACACCATCCCCACTGTCAAACATGGTGGTGGCAGCATCATGGTTTGGGCCTGCTTTTCTTCAGCAGGGACAGGGAAGATGGTTAAAATTGATGGGAAGATGGATGGAGCCAAATACAGGACCATTCTGAAGAAAACCTGATGGAGTCTGCAAAAGACCTGAGACTATAATCGCAGCAAAAGGTGGCGCTACAAAGTATTAACTTAATGGGGGCTGAATAATTTTGCACGCCCAATTTTTCAGTTTTTGATTTGTTAAAAAAGTTTGAAATATCCACAAAATGTCGCTCCACTTCATGATTGTGTCCCACTTGTTGTTGATTCTTCACAAAAAATACAGTTTTATTTCCTTATGTTTGAAGCCTGAAATGTGGCAAAAGGTCGCAAAGTTCAAGGGGGCCGAATACCTTCGCAAGGCACTGTAGGTTGTGGCTTTTTCCCCTGGCTTGGCTTCCTCTGTGGTTTTACCAATGCACCGCTAATGCACCACTACTGCACCGCACTAAAGTAGTACTGCAAAAAATCTGGCAAAGCAATACACTTTTTGTCCAGTAAACAAAGTGTTATGTTTTTTGGAAGTCTAGTACAAGCCATCACTGGGTACCACTCTCCATCTTTTCAAACATAGTGGTGGCTGCATCACGTTATGGGTATGCTTGTAATCGTTAACAAGTTTTTTAGGGAAAAAAGAAACAGAAATCTTTGAGAAAAACAGAGAAAACTCCTGCAAATGGTTGTCTAGCAAACGATCAACAAGCAAATGTTGTACTATCCAAGTGTGGAAAGCTCTAGGAGACTTACCCATAAACACTCACAGCAGTAATCTAAGACAAAGATGCTTCCACACAGCATTGACTCGGGGGTGTGAATATGTAAGTGAGATATTTCTGTATCTCATTTTCAATAGATTTGCTAACATAAAATAAAGAAATAAAACGTATTTTCACTTTGTCATTCTGAGGAATTGTGTGTGGAATAACAGCTGTAACACAACACAATGTGGAATAAAGGCTGTAACACAACACAATGTGGAATAAAGGCTGTAACACAACACAATGTGGAATAAAGGCTGTAACACAACACAATGTGGAATAAAGGCTGTAACACAACACAATGTGGAATAAAGGCTGTAACACAGAGCAATGTGGAATAAAGGCTGTAACACAACACAATGTGGAATAAAGGCTGTAACACAACACAATGTGGAATAAAGGCTGTAACACAATGTGGAATAAAGGCTGTAACACAACACAATGTGGAATAAAGGCTATAACACAACACAATGTGGAATAAAGGCTATAACACAACACAATGTGGAATAAAGGCTATAACACAACACAATGTGGAATAAAGGCTGTAACACAGCACAATGTGGAATAAAGGCTGTAACACAACACAATGTGGAATAAATGCTGTAACACAACACAATGTGGAATAAAGGCTGTAACACAACACAATGTGGAATAAAGGCTGTAACACAACACAATGTGGAATAAAGGCTGTAACACAACACAATGTGGAATAAAGGCTGTAACACAACGCAATGTAAATAAAGGCTGTAACACAGCACAATGTGGAATAAAGGCTGTAACACAACGCAATGCGGAATAAAGGCTGTAACACAACACAATGTGGAATAAAGGCTGTAACACAACACAATGTGGAATAAAGGCTGTAACACAACACAATGTGGAATAAAGGCTGTAACACAACACAATGTGGAATAAAGGCTGTAACACAACACAATGTGGAATAAAGGCTGTAACACAACACAATGTGGAATAAAGGCTGTAACACAACACAATGTGGAATAAAGGCTTAACACAACGCAATGTGGAATAAAGGCTGTAACCCACACAATGTGGAATAAAGGCTGTAACACAATGCAATGTGGAATAAAGGCTGTAACACAACACAATGTGGAATAAAGGCTATAACACAACACAATGTGGAATAAAGGCTATAACACAATGTGGAATAAAGTCTGTAACACAATGTGGAATAAAGGCTGTAACACAACACAATGTGGAATAAAGGCTGTAACACAATGTGGAATAAAGGCTATAACACAATGTGGAATAAAGGCTATAACACAACGCAATGTGGAATAAAGGCTGTAACACAATGTGGAATAAAGGCTATAACACAATGTGGAATAAAGGCTGTAACACAACACAATGTGGAATAAAGGCTGTAACACAACACAATGTGGAATAAAGGCTGTAACACAATGTGGAATAAAGGCTATAACACAATGTGGAATAAAGGCTATAACACAACGCAATGTGGAATAAAGGCTATAACACAACGCAATGTGGAATAAAGGCTGTAACACAATGTGGAATAAAGGCTGTAACACAACACAATGTGGAATAAAGGCTGTAACACAACACAATGTGGAATAAAGGCTGTAACACAACACAATGTGGAATAAAGGCTGCAACACAGCACAATGTGGAATAAAGGCTTAACTCAACGCAATGTGGAATAAAGGCTGTAACCCACACAATGTGGAATAAAGGCTGTAACACAATGCAATGTGGAATAAAGGATGTAACACAACACAATGTGGAATAAAGGCTATAACACAATGTGGAATAAAGGCTATAACACAACACAATGTGGAATAAAGGCTATAACACAATGTGGAATAAAGGCTGTAACACAACACAATGTGGAATAAAGGCTGTAACACAATGTGGAATAAAGGCTGTAACACAATGTGGAATAAAGGCTATAACACAATGTGGAATAAAGGCTATAACACAACGCAATGTGGAATAAAGGCTGTAACACAATGTGGAATAAAGGCTGTAACACAACACAATGTGGAATAAAGGCTGTAACACAATGTGGAATAAAGGCTGTAACAAAATGTGGAATTAGTCAAAGGGGTATGATCACCTTCTGAAGGCAATGTACCTTTCAATGTACCATTGGATACCATTTGTTAAGCTACCTGTTACATCTAATGCTACGTCATGTTGTGTTACCTGTAAGATGTCTCCTGTGAGGTTCTTTAGGCCTTTGGGCTGCAGGATGGCCAGGTGAAGGAAGTTACATCCTGACTTGTCCTTTATGTTGACGTTGGCACCTGGAGACACACACACCGACACGCAGACCCTCCACAACCTGAGTTCATTCCACAAATGTGTTGCATTTGAATTCCGTTATTGATTTAGTGTAAAAGCTGACCTTTGGACAACAGAAGAGCCACAGATCTCCAGGCTCCACAGTTAGTAGCCAGCAGCAGGGGAGAAAGACCCTTACAGTCTATGTAGTCAATGTCTGCACCCTGTCAACACAACAGGCAATACAAGTTAAGTTCTATTCCTTATATGGTGCACTATTGTTTTGTAGGGAATCGGGTGCCATTTGGTCACACAGTCTATTGGGATTCAGAAGCACATTATGCGAGACGGTTTCTGGGCTATTTTTTATATTTTTTTATTTTTTTTTATTTCACCTTTATTTAACCAGGTAGGCCAGTTGAGAACAAGTTCTCATTTACAACTGCGACCTGGCCAAGATAAAGCAAAGAAGCGTGACACAAACAACATTATAGAGTTAAACATGGATTAAACAAACCTACAGTCATTAACACAATATAAATGTCTATATACAGTGCAACCAAATAAGGTTAGATTAGGGAGGTAAGGCAATAACTAAGCCGTAGTGGCGAAATGATTACAATTAAACACTGGAGTGATAGATGTGCCGAAGATAAATGTGCAAGTAGAGATACTGGGGTGCAAAGGAACAAAACAAATATATAACAATATGGGGATGAGGTAGTTGGGTGGGCTATTTACAGATGGGCTATGTACAGCTGTAATGATCTGTAAACTGCTCTGCCAGCTGATGCTTAAAGTTAGTGATGGAGATATGAGTCTCTAGCTTCAGTGATTTTTGTAATTTGTTTCAGTCATTGGCAGCAGAGAATTGGAAGGAAAGGCGGCCAAAGGAGGAGTTGATTTTGGGGGTGACCAGTGAAATATACCTACTGGAGCGCGTACTACGGGTGTGTGCTGCTATGATGACCAGTTAGCTGAGATAAGGCGGGGCTTTACCTAGCAAAGACTTATAGATGACCTGGAGCCAGTGGGTTTGGCGACGAATTTGAAGCGAGGCCAGCCAACGAGAGCATTCAGGTCGCAGTGGTGGGTAGGAAATGTGGCTTGGTGACAAAATGGATGGCACTGTGATAGACTGCATCCAATTTGTGATACTTGACGGGTGGGCAGGTGCGGGCAGCGATCGGTTAAAGAGAATGCATTTAGTTTTACTAGCGTTTAAAAGCAGTTGGAGGCCACAGAAGGAGAGATGTATGGCATTGAAGATCATCTGGAGGTTAGTTAAAACAGTGTCCAAAGAATAGTCAGAGGTATACAGAATGGTGTCTTCTGTGTACAGGTAGATCAGAGAGTCATCCGCAGCAAAGCGACATTGTTGATATATACAGAGAAAGGAGTCAGCCCGAGAATTGAACCCTGTGGTACCCCCATATAGACAGCCAGAGGTCCGGACAACAGGCCCTCCAATTTGACACACTGAACTCTCTCTGAGAAGTAGTTGGTGAACCAGGCGAGGCAGTCATTTGAGAAACCAAGGCTGTTGAGTGTGCCGATAAGAATGACAGAGTCCTGCAACAGAAACCAAGGCTGTTGAGTGTGCCGAGAAGAATGACAGAGTCCTGCAACAGAAACCAAGGCTGTTGAGTGTGCCGAGAAGAATGACAGAGTCCTGCAACAGAAACCAAGGCTGTTGAGTGTGCCGAGAAGAATGACAGAGTCCTGCAACAGAAACCAAGGCTGTTGAGTGTGCCGAGAAGAATGACAGAGTCCTGCAACAGAAACCAAGGCTGTTGAGTGTGCCGAGAAGAATGACAGAGTCCTGCAACAGAAACCAAGGCTGTTGAGTGTGCCGAGAAGAATGACAGAGTCCTGCAACAGAAACCAAGGCTGTTGAGTGTGCCGAGAAGAATGAGGTGACTTACAAGAGTCGAAAGCCTTGGCTGGGTTGATGAATACGGCTGCACAGTATTGTCTTTTATCGATGGCTGTTATGATATCCTTTAGGACCTTGAGCGTGGCTGAGGTGCACCCATGTCCCGCTCGGAAACCAGATTGCATAGCAGTGAAGGTACGATTGGATTCGAAATGGCCGGTGATCTGTTTGTTGACTTGGCTTTTGAAGACCTTAGAAAGGCAGGGTAGGATAGATATAGTACTGTAACAGTTTGCGTCTAGAGTGTCCCCCCTTTGAAGAGGGGGATGGTTGCGGCAGCTTTCCAATCTTTGGGAATCTCAGACAATACGAAAGTGAGGTTGAACAGGCTATTAATAGGGGTTTCAACAATTGTGGCGGATAGTTTTAGAAAGAGAGTGTCCAGATTGTCTTGCTCAGGGGATTTGTCGGTGTCCAGATTTTGCAGCTCTTTCAGAAACTCAGCTGACTGGATTTGGGTGAAGGAGAGATGGGGAAGGCTTGGGCAAGTTGCGATGGGGGCTGCAGAGCTGTTGCCCCGGGTAGGGGTAGCCAGGTGGAAAGCATGGCCAGCTGAAGAAAAATGCATATATTGAAATTCTCGATTATTGTAGATTTATCGGTGGTGACAGTGTTTTCTAGCCTCAGTGCAGTGGGCAGCTGGGAGAAGGTGCTCTTATTTTACATGGGACTTTACTATATTACTGTAGTGTTAACCCTTTGAAATGAGGTACACCACCAACTCTGATGTGTGTGTGTGTTTCTGTGTGTGTGCGTGGGTGCGTAGGTTTGTGCATGTGTGTGTGCTGAGTTTACCATTGAAATGAGGTACTCCGCCAACTCCGTGTGATCGAATATGGTTGACCTGGATAAAGAGAATCACACCAAAGTGGGTTCAGAAAGTATTTGCTACCCCTTTACTTTTCCCATGTTTTGTTTTGTTTCCAACCTGTTGTTGTTTTGTCACCACGTTTTGTTGTGTTACCAACCTGTTGTTGTTTTGTCACTGGCCTAAACACACATACAATACCCCGTAATGTTACAAAAAAAATGTTAAAATTGAATTATTTATTAAGATTTTTTTAAATCGCATTTATAACATATAGATAGTTGAAATGTGTTGAGTCAATAAGTATTCTACCCCTTTTGTTCTGGCCAAAAATAAGTTCAGGAGTAAACATGTTCTTAACTAACCACATAATAAGACGCATGGACTCTTTGTGTGTGATAATAGTATTTAACACGATGTATGAATGATTACCTCATCTCTGTACCCCACACATACAAAATATATGTAAGTTCCTGCAGCCGAGCAGTGGATTTCAAACACAGATTCAACCACAAAGACCAGGGAGGTTTTCCAATACCTCGCAAATAAAGACACATACAGTATTTGTAGATGGGTAAAAAAAACACACACATTAAATCTCCCTTTGATTGATGATATTAATTAGGCTTTGGATGGTGTATCAATACACCCAGTCACTACAAAGACACAGGCGTCCTTCCAGGTACTGAAGAGGAAGGAACCGCTCAGTCCAATGGTCATTTTAAAATGCTTACAGAGATGATCGGCTGTGATTGGAGAAAACTGAGGCTGGATCAACAACATTGTAGTTACTCCACAATACTAACTGGCAGGGTAGCCTAGTGGTTAGAGCGTTGGACTAGTAACCGAAAGGTTGCAAGTTCGAATTCCCCGAGCTGACAAGGTACAAATCTGTCGTTCTGCCCCTGAACAGGCAGTTAACCCACTGTTCCTTGGCCGTCTTTGAAAATAAGAATTTGTTCTTAACTTACTTGCCTAGTACAATAAAATTAAAAACAGAAACAACAAAATGAAAAGAAGGAAGCCTGTACAGAATACAAATATACCAAAACATGCATGTTTTTAAGCATAGTGGTAACTGTACTTCACTTTGCTATTTATATTTTTGACCACATTTATTTTACTTCACTAATGAAAATAATGTACTTTTTACTCCATGCAATTTCCCTGGAAACCTAGAGTACTCGTTACATTTTGAATGTTTAACAGGACAGGAAAATGGTCCAATTCAAGAGAAGATCTTTGGTCATCTACTGCCTCTGATCTGGTGGACTCACTAAACAGAGAACATCCCTGGTCATCCCTACTGCCTCTGATCTGGAGGACTCACTAAACAGAGAACATCCCTGGTCATCCCTACTGCCTCTGATCTGGAGGACTCACTAAACATAGAACATCCCTGGTCATCTACTGACTCTGATCTGGAGGACTCACTAAACAGAGAACATCCCGGGTCATCACTACTGCCTCTGATCTGGTGGACTCACTAAACAGAGAACATCCCTG
>NW_027011170.1:0-25734 GCF_036934945.1 Oncorhynchus masou masou | reverse complement strand
AGCTGTAGAGAACACCTCATTAACCCCCTTCATCAGCTGTAGAGAACACCTCATTAACCACCTTCATCAGCTGTAGAGCCAGTAGAGAACACCTCATTAACCACCTTCATCAGCTGTAGAGAACACCTCATTAACCACCTTCATCAGCTGTAGAGAACACCTCATTAATTAACCACCCTCATCAGCTGTAGAGAACACCTCATTAATTAACCCCCTTCATCAGCTGTAGAGAATACCTCATTAATCACCTTCATCAGCTGTAGAGAACACCTCATTAACCCCCTTCAAGCTGTAGAGAACACCTCATTAATCACCTTCATCAGCTGTAGAGAACACCTCATTAATTAACCACCTTATCATGTAGAGAACCTCATTAATTAACCACCCTCATCAGCTGTAGAGAACACCTCATTAATCACCTTCATCAGCTGTAGAGAACACTTCATTAAATAAACCACCTTCATCAGCTGTAGAGAACACCTCTTATTAACCATCTTCATCAGCTGTAGAGCCAGTAGAGAACACCTCATTAACCACCTTCATCAGCTGTAGAGAACACCTCATTAATCACCTTCATCAGCTGTAGAGAACACCTCATTAATCACCTTCATCAGCTGTAGAGAACACCTTTAACATTCATCAGCTGTAGAGCCAGTAGAGAACACCTCATTAACCACCTTCATCAGCTGTAGAGAACACCTCATTAACCCCCTTCATCAGCTGTAGAGAACACCACCTCATTAACCACCTTCATCAGCTGTAGAGAACACCTCATTAACCACCTTCATCAGCTGTAGAGAACACCTCATTAACCACCCTCATCAGCTGTAGAGAACACCTCATTAACCACCTTCATCAGCTGTAGAGAACACCTCATTAATTAACCACCTTCATCAGCTGTAGAGAACACCTCATTAATTAACCACCTTCATCAGCTGTAGAGAACACCTCATTAATTAACCACTTCATCATCAGCTGTAGAGAAATACCTCCATTAATCACCTTCATCTCAGCTGTAGAGAACACCTCATTAATCACCTTCATCAGCTGTAGAGAACACCTCATTAATCACTTCATCAGCTGTAGAGCACATTAATTAACCACCTCATCAGCTGTAGAGAACACTTTAATCACCTCATCAGCTGTAGAGAACCAGCTGTAGAGAACACCTCATTAATTCATCAGCTGTAGAGAACACCTTTAATTAACATCATCAGCTGTAGAGAACACCATTAATTAACACCTTCATCAGCTGTAGAGAACACCATTAATTAACCACCCTCATCAGCTGTAGAGAACACCTCATTAATCACCTTCATCAGCTGTAGAGAACACCTCATTAATTAACCACCCTCATCAGCTGTAGAGAACACCTCATTAATTAACCACCTTCATCAGCTGTAGAGAACACCCCATTAATTAACCACCTTCATCAGCTGTAAGAACACCTCATTAACCACCTTCATCAGCTGTAGAGAACACCTCATTAACCACCTTCATCAGCTGTAGAGAACACCTCATTAACCACCTTCATCAGCTGTAGAGAACACCTCATTAACCCCCTTCATCAGCTGTAGAGAACACCTCATTAACCACCTTCATCAGCTGTAGAGAACACCTCATTAACCACCTTCATCAGCTGTAAACACCTCATTAACCCCTCATCAGCTGTAGAGAACACCTCATTAATTAACCACCCTCATCAGCTGTAGAGAACACCTCATTAATTAACCCCTTCATCAGCTGTAGAGAACACCTCATTAATCACCTTCATCAGCTGTAGAGAACACCTCATTAATCCACCTTCATCAGCTGTAGAGAACACCATCATTAACTACCTTCATCAGCTGTAGAGAACACCTCATTAACCCTTCATCAGCTGTAGAGAACACCTCATTAATCACCTTCATCAGCTGTAGAGAACACCTCATTAATCACCTTCATCAGCTGTAGAGAACACCTCATTAACCACCTTCATCAGCTGTAGAGAACACCTCATTAACCACCTTCATCAGCTGTAGAGAACACCTCATTAACCACCTTCATCAGCTGTAGAGAACACCTCATTAATTAATCACATTCATCAGCTGTAGAGAACACCTCATTAATCACCTTCATCAGCTGTAGAGAACACCATTAACCACCTTCATCAGCTGTAGAGCCAGTAGAGAACACCTCATTAACCACCTTCATCAGCAGTAGAGAACACCTCATTAACCACCTTCATCAGCTGTAGAGAACACCTCATTGATCACCTTCATCAGCTGTAGGGAACACCTCATTAACCCCTTCATCAGCTGTAGAGAACACCTCATTAACCACCTTCATCAGCTGTAGAGAACACCTCATTAACAACCTTCATCAGCTGTAGAGAACACCTCATTAACCACCTTCATCAGCTGTAGAGAACACCTCATTAATTAACCACCTTCATCAGCTGTAGAGAACACCTCATTAATTAACCACCTTCATCAGCTGTAGAGAACACCTCATTAATTAACCACTCTTCATCAGCTGTAGAGAGAACACCTCATTAATCACCTTCATCAGCTGTAGAGAACACCTCATTAATTAACCACCTTCATCAGCTGTAGAGAAATAGCTCATTAATTAACCACCTTCATCAGCTGTAGAGAACACCTCATTAATTAACCACCCTCATCAGCTGTAGAGAACACCTCATCAATCACCTTCATCAGCTGTAGAGAACACCTCATTAATTAACCACCCTCATCAGCTGTAGAGAACACCCCATTAATTAACCACCTTCATCAGCTGTAGAGAACACCTCATTAACCACCTTCATCAGCTGTAGAGAACACCTCATTAATTAACACCTTCATCAGCTGTAGAGAACACCTCATTAATCACCTTCATCAGCTGTAGAGAACACCTCATTAACCACCTTCATCAGCTGTAGAGAACACCTCATTAATCACCTTCATCAGCTGTAGAGAACACCTCATTAATTAACCACCTTCATCAGCTGTAGAGAACACCCCATTAATTAACCACCTTCATCAGCTGTAGAGAACACCTCATTAACCACCTTCATCAGCTGTAGAGAACACCTCATTAATTAACCACCCTCATCAGCTGTAGAGAACACCTCATTAATCACCTTCATCAGCTGTAGAGAACACCTCATTAACCACCTTCATCAGCTGTAGAGCCAGTAGAGAACACCTCATTAACCACCTTCATCAGCAGTAGAGAACACCTCCATTAACCACCTTCATCAGCTGTAGAGAACACCTCATTGATCACCTTCATCAGCTGTAGGGAACACCTCATTAACCCCCTTCATCAGCTGTAGAGAACACCTCATTAACCACCTTCATCAGCTGTAGAGAACACCTCATTAACAACCTTCATCAGCTGTAGAGAACACCTCATTAACCACCTTCATCAGCTGTAGAGAACACCTCATTAATTAACCACCTTCAAATAGCTGTAGAGAAACACCTCATTAATTAACCACCTTCATCAGCTGTAGAGAACACCTCATTAATTAACCACTCTCATCAGCTGTAGAGAACACCTCATTAATCACCTTCATCAGCTGTAGAGAACACCTCATTAATTAACCACCTTCATCAGCTGTAGAGAACACCTCATTAATTAACCACCTTCATCAGCTGTAGAGAACACCTCATTAATTAACCACCCTCATCAGCTGTAGAGAACACCTCATTAATCACCTTCATCAGCTGTAGAGAACACCTCATTAATTAACCACCCTCATCAGCTGTAGAGAACACCCATTAATTAACCACCTTCATCAGCTGTAGAGAACACCTCATTAATTAACCACCCTCATCAGCTGTAGAAAACACCTCATTAATCACCTTCATCAGCTGTAGAGAACACCTCATTAATTAACCACCCTCATCAGCTGTAGAGAACACCTCATTAATCACCTTCATCAGCTGTAGAGAACACCTCATTAATTAACCACCTTCATCAGCTGTAGAGAACACCCCATTAATTAACCACCTTCATCAGCTGTAGAGAACCAGTATCAGCTGAGAACACCTCATTAATTAACCACCTTCATCAGCTGTAGAGAACACCTCATTAACCACCTTCATCAGCTGTAGAGCCAGTAGAGAACACCTCATTAACCACCTTCATCAGCTGTAGAGAACACCTCATTAACCACCTTCATCAGCTGTAGAGAACACCTCATTAACCACCTTCATCAGCTGTAGAGAAATTTCACCTCATTAACCCCTTCATCAGCTGTAGAGAACACCTCATTAACCACCTTCATCAGCTGTAGAGAACACCTCATTAACAACCTCATTAATTAACCACCTTCATCAGCTGTAGAGAACACCTCATTAATTAACCACCTTCATCAGCTGTAGAGAACACCTCATTAATCACCTTCATCAGCTGTAGAGAACACCTCATTAATTAACCACTCCATCAGCTGTCACCTCATTAATTAACAGCTGTAGAGAACACCTCATTAATTAACCACCTTCATCAGCTGTAGAGAACACCTCATTAACCACCTTCATCAGCTGTAGAGAACACCTCATTAACCACCTTCATCAGCTGTAGAGAACACCTCATTAATCACCTTCATCAGCTGTAGAGAACACCTCATTAATTAACCACCTTCATCAGCTGTAGAGAACACCTCATTAATTAACCACCTTCATCAGCTGTAGAGAACACCTCATTAACCACCTTCATCAGCTGTAGAGAACACCTCATTAATTAACCACCTTCATCAGCTGTAGAGAACACCTCATTAATCACCTTCATCAGCTGTAGAGAACACCTCATTAATTAACCACCCTCATCAGCTGTAGAGAACACCTCATTAATCACCTTCATCAGCTGTAGAGAACACCTCATTAATTAACCACCTTCATCAGCTGTAGAGAACACCTCATTAACCACCTTCATCAGCTGTAGAGAACACCTTCATCAGCTGTAAGAACACCTCATTAACCACCTTCATCAGCTGTAGAGAACACCTCATTAACCACCTTCATCAGCTGTAGAGAACACCTCATTAACCACCTTCATCCACCCTTCATTAGAGAACACCTCATTAACCCTTCATCAGCTGTAGAGAACACCTCATTAACCACCTTCATCAGCTGTAGAGAACACCTCATTAACCACCTTCATCAGCTGTAGAGAACACCTCATTAACCCCTTCATCAGCTGTAGAGAACACCTCATTAATTAACCACCCTCATCAGCTGTAGAGAACACCTCATTAATTAACCCCTTCATCAGCTGTAGAGAACACCTCATTAATCACCTTCATCAGCTGTAGAGAACACCTCATTAACCACCTTCATCAGCTGTAGAGAACACCTCATTAACTACCTTCATCAGCTGTAGAGAACACCTCATTAATTAGAGAACACCTCATTAATCACCTTCATCAGCTGTAGAGAACACCTCATTAATCACCTTCATCAGCTGTAGAGCCAGTAGAGAACACCTCATTAACCACCTTCATCAGCTGTAGAGCCAGTAGAGAACACCTCATTAACCACCTTCATCAGCTGTAGAGAGAACACCCTCATTAACCACCTTCATCAGCTGTAGAGAACACCTCATTAATTAATCACCTTCATCAGCTGTAGAGAACACCTCATTAATCACCTTCATCAGCTGTAGAGAACACCTCATTAACCACCTTCATCAGCTGTAGAGCCAGTAGAGAACACCTCATTAACCACCTTCATCAGCTGTAGAGAACCTCATTAACCACCTTCATCAGCTAAACACCTCATTGATCCTTCATCAGCTGTAGAGAACACCTCATTAACCCCTTCATCAGCTGTAGAGAACACCTCATTAACCCCTTCATCAGCTGTAGAGAACACCTCATTAACCACCTTCATCAGCTGTAGAGAACACCTCATTAACCACCTTCATCAGCTGTAGAGAACACCTCATTAATTAACCACCTTCATCAGCTGTAGAGAACACCTCATTAATTAACCACCTTCATCAGCTGTAGAGAACACCTCATTAATTAACCACTCTCATCAGCTGTAGAGAACACCTCATTAATCACCTTCATCAGCTGTAGAGAACACCTCATTAATTAACCACCCTCATCAGCTGTAGAGAACACCTCATTAATTAACCACCTTCATCAGCTGTAGAGAACACCTCATTAACCACCTTCATCAGCTGTAGAGAACACCTCATTAATCACCTTCATCAGCTGTAGAGAACACCTCATTAAAGCCACCCTCATCAGCTGTAGAGAACACCTTATTAACCACCTTCATCAGCTGTAGAGAACACCCTTCATTAATTAACCACCTTCATCAGCTGTAGAGTAGAGAACACCTCATTAACCACCTTCATCAGCTGTAGAGAACACCTCACCTTAGAACACCTCATTAACACCTTCATCAGCTGTAGAGAACACCTCATTAATCACCTTCATCAGCTGTAGAGAACACCTCATTAATTAACCACCTTCATCAGCTGTAGAGAACATTAACCACCTTCATCAGCTGTAGAGAACACCTCATTAATCACCTTCATCAGCTGTAGAGAACACCTCATTAATCAACCACCTCATTAACCACCTTCAGCTGTAGAGAACACCTCATTAAGAACACCTTTAACCACCTTCATCAGCTGTAGAGAACACCTCATTAACCACCTTCATCAGCTGTAGAGAACACCTCATTAACCACCCTTCATCAGCTGTAGAGCCAGTAGAGAACACCTCATTAACCACCTTCATCAGCTGTAGAGAACACCTCATTAACCACCTTCATCAGAGAGACACCTCATTAACCACCTTCATCAGCTGTAGAGAACACCTCATTAACCACCTTCATCAGCTGTAGAACACCTTCATCAGCTGTAGAGAACACCTCATTAACCACCTTCATCAGCTGTAGAGAACACCTCATTAACCACCTTCATCAGCTGTAGAGAACACCTCATCCCCCTTCATCAGCTGTTCATTAACCACCTTCATCAGCTGTAGAGAACACCTCATTAACCACCTTCATCAGCTGTAGAGAACACCTCATTAACCCCCTTCATCAGCTGTAGAGAACACCTCATTAATTAACCACCCTCATCAGCTGTAGAGAACACCTCATTAATTAACCCCCTTCATCAGCTGTAGAGAACACCTCATTAATCACCTTCATCAGCTGTAGAGAACACCTTCATCAGCTGTAGAGAACACCTCATTAATTTCATCAGCTGTAGAGAACACCTCATTAACCCCCTTCATCAGCTGTAGAGAACACCTCATTAATCACCTTCATCAGCTGTAGAGAACACCTCATTAATCACCTTCATCAGCTGTAGAGAGAACACCTCATTAACCACCTTCATCAGCTGTAGAGCCAGTAGAGAACACCTCATTAACCATCTTCATCAGCTGTAGAGCCAACACCTCATTAACCACCTTCATCAGCTGTAGAGAACACCTCATTAATTAATCACCTTCATCAGCTGTAGAGAACACCTCATTAATCATTATCATTAAACACCTCATTAACCACCTTCATCAGCTGTAGAGCCAGTAGAGAACACCTCATTAACCACCTTCATCAGCAGTAGAGAACACCTCATTAACCACCTTCATCAGCTGTAGAGAACACCTCATTGATCACCTTCATCAGCTGTAGGGAACACCTCATTAACCCCTTCATCAGCTGTAGAGAACACCTCATTAACCACCTTCATCAGCTGTAGAGAACACCTCATTAACAACCTTCATCAGCTGTAGAGAACACCTCATTAACCACCTTCATCAGCTGTAGAGAACACCTCATTAATTAACCACCTTCAACAGCTGTAAACACCTCATTAATTAACCACCTTCATCAGCTGTAGAGAACACCTCATTAATTAACCACTCTCATCAGCTGTAGAGAACACCTCATTAATCACCTTCATCAGCTGTAGAGAACACCTCATTAATTAACCACCTTCATCAGCTGTAGAGAACACCTCATTAATTAACCACCTTCATCAGCTGTAGAGAACACCTCATTAATTAACCACCCTCATCAGCTGTAGAGAACACCTCATTAATCACCTTCATCAGCTGTAGAGAACACCTCATTAATTAACCACCCTCATCAGCTGTAGAGAACACCCCATTAATTAACCACCTTCATCAGCTGTAGAGAACACCTCATTAATCACCTTCATCAGCTGTAGAGAACACCTCATTAATTAAGCTGTAGAGAACACCCTCATCAGCTGTAGAGAACACCTCATTAATTAACCACCTTCATCATGTAGAACCATTAATTAACATCATCAGCTGTAGAGAACACCTCATTAACCACCTTCATCAGCTGTAGAGAACACCTCATTAACCACCTTCATCAGCTGTAGAGAACACCTCATTAACCTTCAGCTGTAGAGAACACCTCATTAATCCTTCATCAGCTGTAGAGAACACCTCATTAATTAACCACCCTCATCAGCTGTAGAGAACACCTCATTAATTAACCACCTTCATCAGCTGTAGAGAACACCTCATTAATTAACCACCTTCATCAGCTGTAGAGAACACCTCATTAACCACCTTCATCAGCTGTAGAGAACACCTCATTAATCACCTTCATCAGCTGTAGAGAACACCTCATTAACCACCTTCATCAGCTGTAGAGAACACCTCATTAACCACCTTCATCAGCTGTAGAGAACACCTCATTAATTAACCACCCTCATCAGCTGTAGAGAACACCTCATTAATTAACCACCTTCATCAGCTGTAGAGAACACCTCATTAATTAACACCTTCATCAGCTGTAAGAACACCTCATTAATTAACCACCTTCATCAGCTGTAGAGAACACCTCATTAATTAACCACCCTCATCAGCTGTAGAGAACACCTCATTAATTAACCACCTTCATCAGCTGTAGAGAACACCATTAATTAACCACCTTCATCAGCTGTAGAGAACACCTCATTAATCACCTTCATCAGCTGTAGAGAACACCTCCATTAATTAACCACCTTCATCAGCTGTAGAGAACACCTCATTAACCACCTTCATCAGCTGTAGAGCCAGTAGAGAACACCTCATTAACCACCTTCATCAGCTTCACCTCATTAACCACCTTCATCAGCTGTAGAGAACACCTCATTAATCACCCTCATCAGCTGTAGGGAACACCTCATTAACCCCCTTCATCAGCTGTAGAGAACACCTCATTAATCACCTTCATCAGCTGTAGAGAACACCTCATTAACAACCTT
The DNA here is from genome assembly GCF_036934945.1 of Oncorhynchus masou masou. Lineage (NCBI taxonomy): Eukaryota > Metazoa > Chordata > Actinopteri > Salmoniformes > Salmonidae > Oncorhynchus > Oncorhynchus masou. The sequence continues at coordinate 16,500 of NW_027011170.1, read as the reverse complement.
CATCAGCTGTAGAGAACACCTCATTAACCACCTTCATCAGCTGTACCTTCATCAGCTGTAGAGAACACCTCATTAACCACCTTCATCAGCTGTAGAGAACACCTCATTAATCACTTTCATCAGCTGTAGAGAACACCTCATTAATTAACCACCCTCATCAGCTGTAGAGAACACCTCATTAATCCACCTTCATCAGCTGTAGAGAACACCTCATTAATTAATCACCTTCATCAGCTGTAGAGAACACCATTAATCATTATCAGCTGTAGAGAACACCTCATTAACCTTCATCAGCTGTAGAGCCAGTAGAGAACACCTCATTAATCACCTTCATCAGCAGTAGAGAACACCTCATTAACCACCTTCATCAGCTGTAGAGAACACCTCATTGATCACCTTCATCAGCTGTAGGGAACACCTCATTATTAACCCCTTCATCAGCTGTAGAGAACACCTCATTAACCACCTTCATCAGCTGTAGAGAACACCTCATTAACAACCTTCATCAGCTGTAGAGAACACCTCATTAACCACCTTCATCAGCTGTAGAGAACACCTCATTAATTAACCACCTTCATCAGCTGTAGAGAACACCTCATTAATTAACCACCCTCATCAGCTGTAGAGAACACCTCATTAATCACCTTCATCAGCTGTAGAGAACACCTCATTAATTAACCACCCTCATCAGCTGTAGAGAACACCCCATTAATTAACCACCTTCATCAGCTGTAGAGAACACCTCATTAATTCATCAGCTGTAGAGAACACCTCATTAATCATTCAGCTGTAGAGAACACCTCATTAACCCCTTCATCATTAACCATTAATCACCTTCATCAGCTGTAGAGAACACCTCATTAATTAACCACCTTCATCAGCTGTAGAGAACACCTCATTAATTAACACCCTCATCAGCTGTAGAGAACACCTCATTAATCACCTTCATCAGCTGTAGAGAACACCTCATTAATCACCTTCATCAGCTGTAGAGAACACCTCATTAATTAACCACCTTCATCAGCTGTAGAGAACACCTCATTAATTAACCACCTTCATCAGCTGTAGAGAACACCTCATTAATCACCTTCATCAGCTGTAGAGAACACCTCATTAATTAACCACCCTCATCAGCTGTAGAGAACACCTCATTAATCACCTTCATCAGCTGTAGAGAACACCTCATTAATTAACCACCCTCATCAGCTGTAGAGAACACCTCATTAATCACCTTCATCAGCTGTAGAGAACACCTCATTAATTAACCACCCTCATCAGCTGTAGAGAACACCCCATTAATTAACCACCTTCATCAGCTGTAGAGAACACCTCATTAACCACCTTCATCAGCTGTAGAGAACACCTCATTAATCACCTTCATCAGCTGTAGAGAACACCTCATTAACCCCTTCATCAGCTGTAGAGAACACCTCATTAATCACCTTCATCAGCTGTAGAGAACACCTCATTAATTAACCACCTTCATCAGCTGTAGAGAACACCTCATTAATTAACCACCCTCATCAGCTGTAGAGAACACCTCATTAATCACCTTCATCAGCTGTAGAGAACACCTCATTAATTAACCACCTTCATCAGCTGTAGAGAACACCTCATTAATCACCTTCATCAGCTGTAGAGAACACCTCATTAATTAACCACCCTCATCAGCTGTAGAGAACACCTCATTAATCACCTTCATCAGCTGTAGAGAACACCTCATTAACCACCTTCATCAGCTGTAGAGAACACCCCATTAATCACCTTCATCAGCTGTAGAGAACACCTCATTAACCACCTTCATCAGCTGTAGAGAACACCTCATTAATCACCTTCATCAGCTGTAGAGAACACCTCATTAACCAACCACCTCATCAGCTTCAGAGCCAGTAGAGAACACCTCATTAACCACCTTCATCAGCTGTAGAGAACACCTCATTAACCACCTTCATCAGCTGTAGAGAACACCTCATTAATCACCTTCATCAGCTGTAGAGAACACCTCATTAATTAACCACCCTCATCAGCTGTAGAGCTGTAGAGAACACCTCATTAATCACCTTCATCAGCTGTAGAGCCAGTAGAGAACACCTCATTAACCACCTTCATCAGCTGTAGAGAACACCTCATTAACCCCTTCATCAGCTGTAGAGAACACCTCATTAATTAACCACCTTCATCAGCTGTAGAGAACACCTCATTAACCCCCTTCATCAGCTGTAGAGAACACCTCATTAACCACCTTCATCAGCTGTAGAGAACCCTCATTAACAACCCCATTAAGAAACCTCACAGCTTCATCAGCCAGTAGAGAACACCTCATTAACTACCTTCATCAGCTGTAGAGAACACCTCATTAATTAACCACCCTCATCAGCTGTAGAGAACACCTCATTAATCACCTTCATCAGCTGTAGAGAACACCTCATTAATCACCTTCATCAGCTGTAGAGCCCCCATTAATTAACCACCTTCATCAGCTAGAGAACACCTCATTAACCACCTTCATCAGCTGTAGAGCACCTCAGCTAGAGAACACCTCATTAACCACCTTCATCAGCTGTAGAGAACACCTCATTAATCACCTTCATCAGCTGTAGAGAACACCTCATTAATTAACCACCTTCATCAGCTGTAGAGAACACCTCATTAATTAACCACCCTCATCAGCTGTAGAGAACACCTCATTAATCACCTTCATCAGCTGTAGAGAACCTTTGTTAAATAAACACCTTCATCAGCTAGAGAACACCTCATTAACCACCTTCATCAGCTGTAGAGCCAGTAGAGAACACCTCATTAACCACCTTCATCAGCAGTAGAGAACACCTCATTAACCACCTTCATCAGCTGTAGGAACACCTCATTAACCCTTCATCAGCTGTAGAGAACACCTCATTAACCCCCTTCATCAGCTGTAGAGAACACCTCATTAACCACCTTCATCAGCTGTAGAGAACACCTCATTAACCACCTTCATCAGCTGTAGAGAACACCTCATTAACCACCTTCATCAGCTGTAGAGAACACCTCATTAATTAACCACCTTCATCAGCTGTAGAGAACACCTCATTAATTAACCACCCTCATCAGCTGTAGAGAACACCTCATTAATCACTTTCATCAGCTGTAGAGAACACCTCATTAATTAACCACCCTCATCAGCTGTAGAGAACACCTCATTAATTAACCACCTTCATCAGCTGTAGAGAACACCTCATTAACCACCCTCATCAGCTGTAGAGAACACCTCATTAATCACCTTTATCAGCTGTAGAGAACACCTCATTAATCACCTTTATCAGCTGTAGAGAACACCTCATTAATCACCTTTATCAGCTGTAGAGAACACCTCATTAACCCCCTTCATCAGCTGTAGAGCCAGTAGAGAACACCTCATTAACCACCTTCATCAGCTGTAGAGAACACCTCATTAATTAACCACCTTCATCAGCTGTAGAGAACACCTCATTAATTAACCACCCTCATCAGCTGTAGAGAACACCTCATTAATTATCCACCCTCATCAGCTGTAGAGAACACCTCATTAATCACCTTCATCAGCTGTAGAGCCCTCATTAATTAACCACCCTCATCAGCTGTAGAGAACACCTCATTAACCACCTTCATCAGCTGTAGAGAACACCTCATTAACCCTTCATCAGCTGTAGAGAACACCTCATTAACACCTTCATCAGCTGTAGTGAACACCTCATTAACCACCCTCATCAGCTGTAGAGAACACCACCATTAACCACCTTCATCAGCTGTAGAGAACACCTCATTAACCCCTTCATCAGCTGTAGAGAACACCTCATTAATCACCTTCATCAGCTGTAGAGCACAGCTGTAGAGAACACCTCATTAACCACCTTCATCAGCTGTAGAGAACACCTCATTAACCACCTTCATCAGCTGTAGAGAACACCTCATTAATTAACCACCTTCATCAGCTGTAGAGAACACCTCATTAACCACCTTCATCAGCTGTAGAGAACACCTCATTAATCCACCTTCATCAGCTGTAGAGAACACCTCATTAACCACCTTCATCAGCTGTAGAGAACACCTCATTAACCACCTTCATCAGCTGTAGAGAACACCTCATTAATCCCCTTCATCAGTAGAGAACACCTCATTAACCACCTTCATCAGCTGTAGAGAACACCTCATTAACCACCTTCATCAGCTGCAGAGAACACCTCATTAACCACCTTCATCAGCTGTAGAGAACACCTCATTAACCACCTTCATCAGCTGTAGAGAACACCTCATTAACCACCTTCATCAGCTGTAGAGAACACCTCATTAACCCCTTCATCAGCTGTAGAGAACACCTCATTAACCACCTTCATCAGCTGTAGAGAACACCTCATTAACCACCTTCATCAGCTGTAGAGCCAGTAGAGAACACCTCATTAACCACCTTCATCAGCTGTAGAGAACACCTCATTAACCCCCTTCATCAGCTGTAGAGAACACCTCATTAATCATAACCACCTTCATCAGCTGTAGAGAACACCTCATTAACCACCTTCATCAGCTGTAGAGAACACCTCATTAACCACCTTCATCAGCTGTAGAGAACACCTCATTAATTAACACCTTCATCAGCTGTAGAGAACACCTCATTAACCCCCTTCATCAGCTGTAGAGAACACCACCTTCATTAACCCTCCTTCATCAGCTGTAGAGCCAGCTAGAGAACACCCTCATTAACCACCTTCATCAGCTGTAGAGCCAGTAGAGAACACCTCATTAATCTACCTTCATCAGCTGTAGAGAACACCTCATTAATTAACCCCTTCATCAGCTGTAGAGAACACCTCATTAATCCACCTTCATCAGCTGTAGAGAACACCTCATTAATCACCTTCATCAGCTGTAGAGAACACCTCATTAATCACCTTCATTAAGAACACCTTCAACCAGCTGTATCAGCCAGTAGAGAACACCTCATTAACTACCTTCATCAGCTGTAGAGCCAGTAGAGAACACCTCATTAACCACCTTCATCAGCTGTAGAGAACACCTCATTAATCACCTTCATCAGCTGTAGAGAACACCTCATTAACCACCTTCATCAGCTGTAGAGCCAGTAGAGAACACCTCATTAACCACCTTCATCAGCAGTAGAGAACACCTCATTAACCACCTTCATCAGCTGTAGAGAACACCTCATTGATCACCTTCATCAGCTGTAGGGAACACCTCATTAACCCCTTCATCAGCTGTAGAGAACACCTCATTAACCACCTTCATCAGCTGTAGAGAACACCTCATTAACAACCTTCATCAGCTGTAGAGAACACCTCATTAACCACCTTCATCAGCTGTAGAGAACACCTCATTAATTAACCACCTTCAACAGCTGTAGAGAACACCTCATTAATTAACCACCCTCATCAGCTGTAGAGAACACCTCATTAATCACCTTCATCAGCTGTAGAGAACACCTCATTAATTAACCACCCTCATCAGCTGTAGAGAACACCTCATTAATTAACCACCTTCATCAGCTGTAGAGAACACCTCATTAATTTCATCAGCTGTAGAGAACACCTCATTAATCACCTTCATCAGCTGTAGAGAACACCTCATTAACCCTTCATCAGCTGTAGAGAACACCTCATTAATCACCTTCATCAGCTGTAGAGAACACCTCATTAATTAACCACCTTCATCAGCTGTAGAGAACACAGTAGAGAACACCATTAATCACCTTCATCAGCTGTAGAGAACACCTCATTAACCCCTTCATCAGCTGTAGAGCCAGTAGAGAACACCTCATTAACCACCTTCATCAGCTGTAGAGAACACCTCATTAACCACCTTCATCAGCTGTAGAGAACACCTCAGAGAACACCTTAACCACCTTCATCAGCTGTAGAGAACACCTCATTAATTCATCAGCTGTACCCTTTAACATCAGCTGTAGAGAACACCTCATTAATTAACCACCTTCATCAGCTGTAGAGAACACCTCATTAATTAACCACCTTCATCAGCTGTAGAGAACACCTCATTAATTAACCACCTTCATCAGCTGTAGAGAACACCTCATTAATCACCTTCATCAGCTGTAGAGAACACCTCATTAACCACCTTCATCAGCTGTAGAGCCAGTAGAGAACACCTCATTAACCACCTTCATCAGCTGTAGAGCTGTAGAGAACACCTCATTATCAGCTGTAACACACCCTCATCAGCTGTAGAGAACACCTCATTAATTAACCACCTTCATCAGCTGTAGAGAACACCTCATTAATTAACCACCTTCATCAGCTGTAGAGAACACCTTAATTAACCACCTTCATCAGCTGTAGAGAACACCTCATTAATTAACCACCCTCATCAGCTGTAGAGAACACCTCATTAATTAACCACCTTCATCAGCTGTAGAGAACACCTCATTAATTAACCACCTTCATCAGCTGTAGAGAACACCTCATTAATTAACCACCTTCATCAGCTGTAGAGAACACCTCATTAATTAACCACCTTCATCAGCTGTAGAGAACACCTCATTAATTAATCACCTTCATCAGCTGTAGAGAACACCTCATTAATTAACCACCCTCATCAGCTGTAGAGAACATCATTAATCACCTTCATCAGCTGTAGAGAACACCTCATTAATTAACCACCTTCATCAGCTGTAGAGAACACCTCATTAATTAACCACCTTCATCAGCTGTAGAGAACACCTCATTAATTAACCACCTTCATCAGCTGTAGAGAACACCTCATTAATTAACCACCTTCATCAGCTGTAGAGAACACCTCATTAATTAACCACCCTCATCAGCTGTAGAGAACACCTCATTAATTAACCACCCTCATCAGCTGTAGAGAACACCTCATTAACCACCTTCATCAGCTGTAGAGAACACCTCATTAATTAACCACCTTCATCAGCTGTAGAGAACACCTCATTAATTAACCACCTTCATCAGCTGTAGAGAACACCTCATTAATTATCCACCCTCATCAGCTGTAGAGAACACCTCATTAATTAACACCCTCATCAGCTGTAGAGAACACCTCATTAATTAACCACCCTCATCAGCTGTAGAGAACACCCCATTAATTAACCACCTTCATCAGCTGTAGAGCCAGTAGAGAACAAGAGTCCCAGAACTTTCAGTAGGCCTTCCACGTGGCGAAAATTGATTTCAGATATGATGTCTCGCTGCTTACTTAGCGGGCTACCACTTTCCTCCCGATTCTGCCCAAACCTGGGGCCAACTCTGCCTTGCTAGCACACGTGACTGCCCTCCCTGAAGCTTCTCACCCCAAGCGAAAGGCTAACTATTCGCTGCTCTATAAGGGGGACACTAAAGGCTGAGGAGTTAATTCCACACATCCCCCATGAGCTACAACAGCATCACTCCACTGTGATAATGTAACATATTTTATCATATAACGCACACCAAATGTTTCATTTTCATAACAACATTCTAATAAAGGACATTGGTACCATTTAAATGTTTATTGGTTTAAATTGGCTCTCTCCAGAGCAAAGCCTGGGCTCCTCCATTTCGCTACAGTGTCTGCCCAGCATTACTCTGTGGTGTAGTGTAGTATCTGCCCAGCATTACTCTGTGGTGTAGTGTAGTATCTGCCCAGCATTACTCTGTGGTGTAGTGTAGTATCTGCCCAGCATTACTCTGTGGTGTAGTGTAGTATCTGCCCAGCATTACTCTGTGGTGTAGTGTAGTATCTGCACAGCATTACTCTGTGGTGTAGTGTAATATCTGCCCAGCATTACTCTGTGATGTAGTGTAGTATCTGCCCAGCATTACTCTGTGGTGTAGTGTAGTATCTGCCCAGCATTACTCTGTGGTGTAGTGTAGTATCTGCCCAGCATTACTCTGTGGTGTAGTGTAGTATCTGCCCAGCATTACTCTGTGGTGTAGTGTAGTATCTGCCCAGCATTACTCTGTGGTGTAGTATCTGCCCAGCATTACTCTGTGGTGTGTAGTGTAGTATCTGCCCAGCATTACTCTGTGGTGTAGTGTAGTATCTGCCCAGCATTACTCTGTGGTGTAGTGTAGTGTCTGCCCAGCATTCCTCTGTGGTGTAGTGTAGTATCTGCCCAGCATTACTCTGTGGTGTAGTGTAGGGTCTGCCCAGCATTACTCTGTGGTGTAGTGTAGTATCTGCCCAGCATTACTCTGTGGTGTAGTATCTGCCCAGCATTACTCTGTGGTGTAGTGTAGTATCTGCCCAGCATTACTCTGTGGTGTAGTGTCTGCCCAGCATTCCTCTGTGGTGTAGTGTAGTATCTGCCCAGCATTACTCTGTGGTGTAGTATCTGCCCAGCATTACTCTGTGGTGTAGTATCTGCTCAGCATTACTCTGTGGTGTAGTGTAGTGTCTGCCCAGCATTACTCTGTGGTGTAGTGTAGTATCTGCCCAGCATTACTCTGTGGTGTAGTGTAGTATCTGCCCAGCATTACTCTGTGGTGTAGTATCTGCCCAGCATTACTCTGTGGTGTAGCGTAGGCATCTGCCCAGCATTCCTCTGTGGTGTAGTGTAGTATCTGCCCAGCATTACTCTACTTACATGCCTCATCTCTTTGTAGCTGTGATGTCTGAAGTCCAGGTTGTCTGTGGTGTAGTGTAGTATCTGCCCAGCATTCCTCTACTTACATGCCTCATCTCTTTGTAGCTGTGATGTCTGAAGTCCAGGTTGTCTGTGGTTGTGATCTCGTTCCGTCTGTGGTAATAGTTCTGTGAGTCTGACAACAAACACATCCCATATCAAGTCATTGAACAAATCACTATATCGACAACAGTCTCAACTGAAGAGCTAGATAGGTCTGATCATGATCAATGGGTTACAGTCACGATACCACAAAATGGAGGTTGGTGTCGCCTGAATTGGGGAGGACAGGTATGTGAAATGACTGGAGTGGAATTAGTGGAATGGTATCAAATACATTAAAAACATGGTTTCCCTGTGTTTGATGCCGTTCCATTGGCTCAGCCATCCTCCATTCAGCAGCCTCCACTGGTTTCCATGGTTTCCATGTGTTTGATGCGTTCCATTGGCTCCGGTCCAGACATTATTATGAGCCGCCCTCCCCTCAGCAGCCTCCACTGGTTTCCATGGTTTCCCTGTGTTTGATGCTGTTCCATTGGCTCCGGTCCAGACATTATTATGAGCTGTCCCTCCCTCACCAGCCTCCACTGGTTTCCATGGTTTCCCTGTGTTTGATGCCGTTCCATTGGCTCCGGGTCCAGACATTATTATGAGCCGTCCCTCCTCAGCAGCCTCCACTGGTTTCATGGTTCCTGTGTTTGATGCTGTTCCATTGGCTCCGGTCCAGACATTATTATGAGCCGTCCTCCCTCAGCAGCCTCCACTGGTTTCCATGGTTTCCCTGTGTTTGATTTCATCTCATATGCATACGTATATACTGTACTCTATATCCCACTGCATCCTTATGTAATACATGTATCACTAGCCACTTTAACTATGCCACTTTGTTTACATACTCATCTTCATTTGTATATACTGTACTTTATACCATCTACTGTATCTTGCCTATGCTGCTCTGTACCATCACTCATTCATATCCTTATGTACATATTCTTTATCCCCTTACACTGTGTATAAGACAGTAGTTTAGGAATTGTTAGTTAGATTACTTGTTGGTTATTACTGCATTGTCGGAACTAGAAGCACAAGCATTTCGCTACACTCGCATTAACATCTGCAACTATGTGTATGACAAATAAAATTTGACTTGATTTGATTTGATTTATACTCCCCTGTAAAGACTGGGTTTAGTTTGTTGTGTGGCAATGCTTATGTCCTGGTTCTGGAAGTACATTACGTGATCTAAAGTAGATTGAGCATTGCTAGCTACCTACACTGTTCAGACCACGGAAAAGGACCTAACTTTTAATATTGTTTTCGGGGGGCGCCCCAAAGTAAAAAAATGTTTTTTGTAAAACTTGTTGGAGAGCTCTCAACTGTTTTAGCTTTACTATCTTAGGCTTTAGGTATATAAATTACTATTTGGTAGCATTGCCTTTAAATTGTTTATCTTGGGTCAACGTTTCTGGTAGTCTTCCATAAGTTTCCCACAATAAGTTGGGTGAATTTTGGTCCATTCCTCCTGACAGAGCTGGTGTAACTGAGTCAGGTTTGTAGGCCTCCTTGCTCGCACACGCTTTTTTTCAGATCTGCCCACAAATGTTCTATAGATTGAGGTCAGGGCTGTGATGGCCACTCCAATACCTTGACTTTGTCCCTTAAGCCATTTTGCCACAACTTTGAAATACATCCACAGGTACACCTCCAATTGACTGAAATGATGTCAATTAGCCTATCAGAAGCTTCTAAAGCCATGACAAAATTTTCTGGAATTTTCCAAGCTGTTTAAAGGCACAGTCAACTCAGTGTATGTAAACTTCTGACCCACTGGAATTGTGATACAGTGAATTATAAGTGAAATAATCTGTCTGTAAACAATTGTTGGAAAAAATGACTTGTGTCATGCACAAATTAGATGTACTAACCGAATTACCAAACTATAGTTTGTTAACAAGAATGTTGTGGAGTGGTTGAAAAGTTTTAATGACTATCTTCCCCCCCTGTACTGTTCATGGTCTTATTGTATATATTCCCCCTGTACTGTTCATGGTCTTATTGTATATCTTCCCCCTGTACTGTTCATTGTCTTATTGTATATCTTCCCCCTGTACTGTTCATGGTCTTATTGTATATATTCCCCTGTATTGTTCATGGTCTTATTGTATATCTTCCCCTGTACTGTTCATTGTCTTATTGTACATCTTCCCCCTGTACTGTTCATGGTCTTATTGTACATCTTCCCCCTGTACTGTTCATGGTCTTATTGTATATCTTCCCCCCTGTACTGTTCATTGTCTTATTGTATATCTTCCCCTGTATTGCTCATGGTCTTATTGTATATCTTCCCCTGTATTGTTCATGGTCTTATTGTATATCTTCCCCTGTACTGTTCATGGTCTTATTGTATATCTTCCCCTGTACTGTTCATGGTCTTATTGTATATCTTCCCCTGTGTTGTTCATGGTCTTATTGTATATCTTCCCCCTGTACTGTTCATGGTCTACATGCAGCGTAGGTCTACATGCTACCCATACACCACCCCCTGAAGCCACTGGCCAGTTTATTAGGAACACCACTGTCTGCTACTGCCATTCATACACTGAGGTTTATTAGGTGTCTACTACTGCCATTCACCTTAATACACAGAGGGTAACTGGACAGTTTTATTAGGTACACCACCCCCTTTGTCTGCTACTGCCATTCACCTTAATACACAGAGGGCCACTGGTCAGTTTATTAGGTACACCACCCCCTGTCTGCTACTGCCATTCATACACTGAGGTTTATTAGGTACACCACCCCTGTCTACTACTGCCATTCACCTTAATACACAGAGGGTAACTGGACAGTTTATTAGGTACACCACCCCCTTGTCTGCTACTGCCATTCACCTTAATACACAGAGGGCCACTGGTCAGTTTATTAGGTACACCAACACTATTCACCAAAATGGTTCTCTCCTACAGAGAGTGAGTCATGTGGCCACGGCATGCTATATGAATCAGGTAGGCAGTCATCATTGCATTCAGCTAGTGTTTGATTAAATGTTAGAACGGGCAAAACGAGTGACCGAAGCGACTTTGAGCGTAACATGATCGTCGGTGCAAGGCGCGCCTCAGAAACATCCGGCCTCCTGGGATTTTAAACGCACGACAGAGTCTTGGATTTACAGAGAGAGGTGCTACGAACAAACAAACAACATGCAGTCAGTGGCAGTTCTGTGGAGGATAACTGCAAGCTAACAGGCGGGCCACAAACAGGAACCAAACGGCACAGAATCACACAGTACACACAGCCGTTACCTAGCACACAGTTCACACAGCAAAGTTACCTAGTAGAATCACACAGTACACACAGCAGTTACCTAGTAGAATCACACAGTACACACAGCAGTTACCTAGCAGAATCACACAGTACACACACAGCAGTTACCTAGCAGAATCACACAGTACACACACAGCAGTTACCTAGTAGAATCACACAGTACACACACAGCAGTTACCTAGTAGAATCACACAGTTCACACACAGCAGTTACCTAGTAGAATCACACAGTACACACAGCAGTTACCTAGTAGAATCACACAGTACACACACAGCAGTTACCTAGCAGAATCACACAGTACACACACAGCAGTTACCTAGCAGAATCACACAGTACACACACAGCAGTTACCTAGTAGAATCACACAGTACACACACAGCAGTTACCTAGTAGAATCACACAGTACACACAGCAGTTACCTAGTAGAATCACACAGTACACACACAGCAGTTACCTAGCAGAATCACACAGTATACAGCAGTTACCTAGTAGAATCACACAGTACACACAGCAGTTACCTAGTAGAATCACACAGTACACACACAGCAGTTACCTAGTAGAATAACACAGTACACACAGCAGTTACCTAGCAGAATCACACAGTACACACACAGCAGTTACCTAGTAGAATCACACAGTACACACACAGCAGTTACCTAGTAGAATAACACAGTACACACAGCAGTTACCTAGCAGAATCACACAGTACACACACAGCAGCAGTTACCTAGTAGAATCACACAGTACACACACAGCAGTTACCTAGCAGAATAACACAGTACACACAGCAGTTACCTAGCAGAATCACACAGTACAGACAGCAGTTACCTAGCAGAATAGAACACACAGCAGTTACCTAGTAGAATACACAGTACACACACAGCAGTTACCTAGTAGAATCACACAGTACACACAGCAGTTACCTACACACAGCACACAGCAGTTACCTAGTATAATCACACAGTACACACACAGCAGTTACTTAGTAGAAACACACAGTACACACAGCAGTTACCTGGTAGAATCACACGAGTACACACAGCAGTTCTTGGGTAGAATCACACAGTACACACAGCAGTTACCCAGTTACCTAGCAGAATCACACAGTACACACAGCAGTTACCTAGCAGAATCACACAGTATACACACAGCAGTTACCTAGCAGAATCACACAGTACAGACAGCAGTTACCTAGTAGAATCACACAGTACACACAGCAGTTACCTAGCAGAATCACACAGTACACACACAGCAGTTACCTAGCAGAATCACACAGTACACACAGCAGTTACCTAGCAGAATCACACAGTATACACACAGCAGTTACCTAGCAGAATCACACAGTACAGACAGCAGTTACCTAGTAGAATCACACAGCACACACAGCAGTTACCTAGTAGAATCACACAGTACACACAGCAGTTACCCAGCAGAATCATACAGTACACACACAGCAGTTACCTAGCAGAATCACGCAGTACACACACAGCAGTTACCTAGTAGAATCACACAGTACACACAGCAGTTACCTAGCAGAATCACACAGTACACACACAGCAGTTACCTAGCAGAATCACGCAGTACACACACAGCAGTTACCTAGTAGAATCACACAGTACACACACAGCAGTTACCTAGTAGAATCACACAGTACACACAGCAGTTACCTAGTAGAATCACACAGTATACACACAGCAGTTACCTAGTAGAATCACACAGTACACACACAGCAGTTACCTAGTAGAATCACACAGTACACACAGCAGTTACCTAGTAGAATCACACAGTACACACAGCAGTTACCTAGTAGAATCACACAGTACACACAGCAGTTACCTAGTAGAATCACACAGTACACACAGCAGTTACCTAGTAGAATCACACAGTACAGACAGCAGTTACCTAGTAGAATCACACAGTACAGACAGCAGTTACATAGCAGAATCACACAGTATACACAGCAGTTACCTAGTAGAATCACACAGTACACACAGCAGTTACCTAGTAGAATCACACAGTACACACACAGCAGTTACCTAGCAGAATCACACAGTACACACAGCAGTTACCTGGCAGAATCACACAGTACACACACAGCAGTTACCTAGTAGAATCACACAGTACACACAGCAGTTACCTAGTAGAATCACACAGTACACACACAGCAGTTACCTGGCAGAATCACACAGTACACACACAGCAGTTACCTAGTAGAATCACACAGTACACACAGCAGTTACCTAGTAGAATCACACAGTACACACACAGCAGTTACCTAGTAGAATCACACAGTACACACAGCAGTTACCTAGTAGAATCACACAGTACACACAGCAGTTACCTAGTAGAATCACACAGTATACACACAGCAGTTACCTAGTAGAATCACACAGTATACACAGCAGTTACCTAGTAGAATCACACAGTACACACACAGCAGTTACCCAGTAGAATCACACAGTACACACAGCAGTTACCCAGTAGAATCACACAGTACACACAGCAGTTACCTAGTAGAATCACACAGTACACACACAGCAGTTACCTAGTAGAGTCACACAGTATACACACAGCAGTTACCTAGCAGAATCACACAGTACAGACAGCAGTTACCTAGTAGAATCACACAGTATACACACAGCAGTTACCTAGCAGAATCACACAGTACAGACAGCAGTTACCTAGTAGAATCACACAGTACACACACAGCAGTTACCTAGCAGAATCACACAGTACAGACACAGCAGTTACCTAGCAGAATCACACAGTATACACACAGCAGTTACCTAGTAGAATCACACAGTACAGACACAGCAGTTACCTAGCAGAATCACACAGTACACACACAGCAGTTACCTAGCAGAATCACACAGTACACACACAGCAGTTACCTAGCAGAATCACACAGTACAGACACAGCAGTTACCTAGTAGAATCACACAGTACACACAGCAGTTACCTAGTAGAAACACACAGTACACACAGCAGTTACCTAGTAGAAACACACAGTACACACAGCAGTTACCCAGTAGAATCACACAGTATACACACAGCAGTTACCTAGTAGAATCACACAGTATACACACAGCAGTTACCTAGTAGAATCACACAGTACACACAGCAGTTACCTAGTAGAATCACACAGTACACACACAGCAGTTACCTAGCAGAATCACACAGTATACACACAGCAGTTACCTAGTAGAATCACACAGTACACACAGCAGTTACCTAGTAGAAACACACAGTACACACAGCAGTTACCCAGTAGAATCACACAGTATACACACAGCAGTTACCTAGTAGAATCACACAGTACACACAGCAGTTACCTAGTAGAATCACACAGTACACACAGCAGTTACCTAGTAGAATCACACAGTATACACACAGCAGTTACCTAGTAGAATCACACAGTACACACAGCAGTTACCTAGCAGAATCACACAGTACAGACAGCAGTTACCTAGTAGAATCACACAGTACACACAGCAGTTACCTAGTAGAATCACACAGTACACACAGCAGTTACCTAGTAGAATCACACAGTACACACAGCAGTTACCTAGTAGAATCACACAGTACACACACAGCAGTTACCTAGTAGAATCACACAGTACACACACAGAAGTTACCTAGTAGAATCACACAGTACACACACAGCAGTTACCTAGTAGAATCACACAGTACACACACAGCAGTTACTTAGTAGAAACACACAGTACACACAGCAGTTACCTAGTAGAATCACACAGTACACACAGCAGTTCTTGGGTAGAATCACACAGTACACACACAGCAGTTACCCAGTAGAATCACACAGTACACACAGCAGTTACCTGGTAGAATCACACAGTACACACACAGCAGTTACCCAGTAGAATCACACAGTACACACAGCAGTTACCTGGTAGAATCACACAGTACACACACAGCAGTTACCTAGTAGAATCACACAGTACACACACAGCAGTTACCTAGTAGAAACACACAGTATACACACAGCAGTTACCTAGTAGAATCGCACAGTACACACACAGCAGTTACCTAGTAGAATCACACAGTACACACACAGCAGTTACTTAGTAGAAACACACAGTACACACAGCAGTTACCTAGTAGAATCACACAGTACACACAGCAGTTCTTGGGTAGAATCACACAGTACACACACAGCAGTTACCCAGTAGAATCACACAGTACACACAGCAGTTACCTGGTAGAATCACACAGTACACACACAGCAGTTACCCAGTAGAATCACACAGTACACACAGCAGTTACCTAGTAGAATCACACAGTACACACACAGCAGTTACCTAGTAGAATCACACAGTATACACACAGCAGTTACCTAGCAGAATCACACAGTATACACACAGCAGTTACCTAGTAGAATCACACAGTACACACACAGCAGTTACCTAGTAGAATCACACAGTACACACACAGCAGTTACCTGGCAGAATCACACAGTACACACACAGCAGTTACCTAGTAGAATCAAACAGTACACACAGCAGTTACCTAGCAGAATCACACAGTACACACACAGCAGTTACCTAGTA